>NW_008592906.1:4279-11192 GCF_000691845.1 Merops nubicus | reverse complement strand
CAGGAGCTGGACCCTGTGCTCAGCCCACGGTCGAGCTTCGTGGCTGGAGCAGAATCAAGGAGCTTCACTCGGCAGAGGAACGTGGCTGGAGCTGCTGGCTGCCACCCAGGAGGTTCGTGTTCCAATCATCCCCCTCCCTGCGGATCACTTGCTCTGTGATTATCTTCTTCTTTTCTTCCTTTCTTTTAAAGCCACTTAAATCCCTGTGTGCCTCAGTTTCCCAGGCAAGAAACATTTATCTGCTCCCCAGGGCTGGATTTGAGGCTGATTGATTTGCTTGTCCAACATTCCAAACAAAGTAGTACTGCAGAAGAGAGCAGTTGATATAATCCCCCCTGCTTTAACAAAATCCTTCCCAAAAGGAGCTTACACAGAAGCCTTGGGGCAGGGTGTGGTTGGATTTCGGTTGCTTTTCAACAGCTCATAGGTCCTTCCCTTGGCTTTGGATGTCTAAGTGTGGGGCTGGAGGGGAAGGATCCCATGCAGTGAGCAGAGGGACCCACAGGCAGAGAGATCAGCCCTTCAGTGAGCTCAGAAGCGGGCAGTGCTCTGTGTCTGGGAGGGCATCAGGCAGCTGAGGCTGTGCAGGGATGGGGGTGTGAGCCCATGCTTGGACCTGGGCCACCTTCTGGGAAGCATTAGGGCAAGAGCCAAACTCCCCACGCAAAATGCTGAGAGCTGCAGCCTGTCAGTGGCAAATAATGGGGCAAAACGTGCCTGTCTTGAGCACGTGCATGAAGCCAACCTGCTCGTGTGCTTGTCGGGGAGGTGGTGGAGCTCAGGGAGGTGATGGAGCTCAGAGCCAGGCAGAGGGCACGTAGCTGCACATGCAGCTTTGCTGGCAAGTGGAAGTTTGAGTGTCCCCTGTGCGTGGACCTATGGGTCCATCCCAAGCACTTTATGATGACATTTGAACTGCTTAGCTGGGGGGGCTGCCAGTTTGTGCAAGAAGCCAATGTTGCATCTAAGATGGGTGGTGTTGGTTAAATGAACAAGGAGGTTCAACCTCCTCTCCCTTCCTTCACCACCCATGGTGGAGGAGAGGCAGCTCAGCTGTGTTCTCCATCCATCCACCCACACCAAGGGGCTGGGGGGCAGCACAGGGAGGGTGGAGGTGCTGGAGGGATGTAGCTGAGTGTCCCTCAGAGGGGGCTGCCCGGGCTGAGGAGCTGTTCCCCCCACGCAGCAGGGAGGTGGCTGCTCTGTGCTACAAAACTCTCCCTCTCCCCTGGGGACAGCCAGCCCTGGCACTTTGGAGCTGTTCCAGAGGCAACGGATTCGAGGGAGGGGGCTAGAGGAAGGAGACTGGTGCACAACTTCCTTCTACAGGCGAGGGAGGAGGAGGGAGCATCCTTCTGCCTCAAGTGCCACCCAGAGATGGTGCCCTGGGTGAACTGCAGAGCCCGTCTCTGCCCTTGCTCCTGTCCACAGCAGGGCTTTCTCTTTTCTCTTTCTCAAACAGGGAGCTGCAGGCAGCAGAGGTGATGATTTCCTGTCCTGTCAGTGCTGTCCAGACCCTCCTTATGGGTTGCACAGATTCTCCTGAGGCTGGTGTGAAACCCTCCCCCCAGCTCGACACGCCCGTTTGAAAAGCTGACACATGGAGAAGGGGCAGATCTGGTGCTTGAAGGCCCTCTGGAGACAGCACTTTGGAGGGACTCCACCACCCTGGAGCCCTCGCTGACCACAGAAGCCTGCAGAGGAGGTGGGTGGTGTGGTGGGTGTGGAGATGTGGCCTGTGAGCTCCTCTGGTGGCTGCGTGGGTGGCTGAGGGTGAAACAAGCTGGGGGTTCCTTCCCAGCCCCGTTTCCATTCCCCACTTTGCCAGGGGGAGCTGCAACCCTGAGTAAGCTCCTGGGGGCCCTGGGGCCAAACCACCACAGCCAGAGTCTTCACAGATGCCCGTGCTCAGAATGAAGCAGCCACGTTGGGACAAGGGAGCAGTGGATGGAGAAGCTCTGCCCTCTGATCCCAGCTCTCTCCAACACACCAGCCACGTCCTTGAAGACCTTTTACGCTCCCAGCCTGCCCAGGATCCTGCAGCAGTGAGTTCCACACTTTCCTGAGAACAACTCTCTTACACTGATGATCATTTCCTTGTGCCCCTTGTTTGTGCACTGTCAAGTAGGTGAAGGTCATGTCCTGCTCCTCCTTGTGATGTGGTGCTGAGGGACACGGGGGTGGTGCCCTGGCAGTGCTGGGGAACGGTTGGACTCGATGATCCTGAAGGTCCCTTCCAACCCAAATAATTCTATGATTCCTGGCTGCACCAGAAATTGAGTTATCCACCTCCTGTCTGTAGCTCTTCGACACACCCAGTGCCACGCACGTGTCCTGCCCTCTTCTCCTCCCTGCTCACCTCTGAGCTGCAGTCCCCACCCCAGCAGGATGCTGAGCTCTTGGTGGTGCCCCACAGCAGTGTAGAGGTGACGTCCACATGGGGTGGGTGGTGGCAGCCTCTCAGAAACCAAACAGCATCACACAGGGTGTTGGCAGGGTTGTATCTATGCCAGGGGGGACCCTCCTCTCTTCTCCTGGCCCTGTGAAACACCCCTAGAAAACATTCCCCAGGCAGCCTGTAAGTCAGAGACCATCAGGGATGGAGGATCAGGAGGTTAGAAGCTGGCTGCTGGGGTTGCCATGTTCTGGATGTCCTCACAGGCATTAAAAAGGACCCAATCCAGACCTTTGCATCCAAAGTGGGCACAAAGAGTTGGCCACAGAGGACTCTGGGGCAGCCCAGACTGCCAAAGACCAACCCTCTGGTGCCATTAGTTTAGGTTCTGGGCTGTGTTCCCTTCCACAGCTATTGCTCTTCCTCCTCTTTCTTTCATTCAGCTCAGTTTGGGTGTGTTGGGCTTGGAGCCAGTGCTCAGTGTCCCTGACACCATGGTGGTAGGAAGGGAAAAGCCTCAAGGGAGGAGCTTGGAGTGTTTTGAGATTGCTGCAAAGATACTTGGGAGGAATTGAGGAAAAAAATAGGGAAGTGTGTTTGATGTTTTTCAACAAAGCCATTTCTCTGTCTCTTTTTCCTCCTTATGATCCTCAGAGTAGACAAGGGCCAGGGAGCCTCCTGGTCCCTCCTTCCCACCCCATTAATGGACAAATCTGCTCCAAGCCTGCCCTCCCTCTTGGAAAGGAAAAGGCCCAGAAGGACTTCCCTTGGAAGCAGAGCAGTGCCCCAGAGGGGATGTCAGGCAGAGCCACTTCATCTACCAAAATCATCTCCCCCTTGTGCATAATTCAGGCTGAGGAACTAGTGGCACTGGGGACACGTCACAGCAGCTGAGATGCCCCCAAGATCACCAGGAGGAGGCACGTCTGGGTTGATGCTAATCCTCAGGGGGCTGGGGACCACCGAGGTGCCCCTGGCTTGGCTGCTGCTCTGCAGCAGTGCTGAACAAGTGTCCTCACTGCAGCTTTGTCCCCGAGCCGTGCCAGGATGTGGCCCTGGGGCTCTACCCTTGAAGTTCTTCAACCTGCTGCGTGCTTCTCTTTGCCTGTGCAGAGCAGAGGTGGCTCCTACCCCAGCTCTGCAGTGCTGGATCCACCACAGGCTCTGGAGCTGAAGGACCTCTCAGTCCCCTGCTAAAACAGCTCTGCCAATCCCCACCGCCCACGGAGGAATCAGCAACGGGCCCTGAGGGACCTTTTTGTTCTGCTGTCAAGGTCTGGGCTTCTTGGGTGAGTCTAACAAGCCTGGATGCTTCCTCAGGAGAGCTCCAGCTGCATTATTTATCCTTGTCAGGACTGTTAAACCCACCAGTCACACTCACCTGCAGTCCCCTCCCAGCTCTGCTGCTGCTGCACGGCCCTGGCCGTGCTCAGAGGGTGAGGAGTGGTGTGGCAAGGTCCTGGAGGAGCAGGGGCTGTCTTGGCCAAAGAGGAGGTCCATCCAGGTGCCTACACAAGCCAGGGGTGCTGCAGGCAGCGCTGGGTTAGGAGGGGAGGGGAGGAAAGTGTGTGGTGGTGGCTGGTGGGGACAGTGAGGAGGGCTCGTGGAGGGAGGGGAAGCATCTTCTCCCAGGCTCCTTCCACAGCGTGGCAAGCTGGAGGAGTTCCTGTCTCTGGAGCAGGCTTGGGAGGTGCAGGGTGGAAGGATGGAGATGGATTTAGGATTTCACTTCTCATGAAGACTGATGAGTTTCAAAGGACTCAGCCTCCTTCCTCCAGAAACCTTATGAATGTTGAGGACTGATGGCAAACTCCTCCTGGGGACCTCCCAGCTCATGTAGGAACAGGGTTTAGGAGCTCAGCAAGCTCACAAACCTCCTTCAGACCCACACAGCCACGTGAGACAACAGGACAGGCAGGTAAAGTCCTGCCTGTCTCCCGTGTCAGAGGGGAAGGGGATCTGACCCTGGGGTTCTTCCTTCTGAGAGAGGAGCTTCAAGGCTGGGCTGCCCTTGGAGGATGGGTGGGTGGATGGATGGGTGGATGGATGGATGGATGGATGGGTGGATGGATGGATGAATAGGTGGGTGGATGGATGGATGGGTGGATGGATGGATGAATAGGTGGGTGGATGGATGGATGGATGGATGGATGGATGGATGGATGAACAGGTGGGTGGATGGATGGATGGCTGGATGGGTGGGTGGATGGATAGGTGGGTGGGTGGATGGATGAAGAGGTGGGTGGGTGGATGGATAGATGGATGGATGGATGGATGGATGGATGGATGGATGGATGGATGGGTGGATGGATGATGGGGGTACCCATGACAGTGGCATCACTCAGCACTGCAAGGGTGAGCTGGGTCCCATCAGGGTCTCCATGCTGTGCACCAGGCAGTCACCATCTGGTCCCCACCACTCGTAGTGGCCACATCCAGCCAGAAATGGGACACTTGGATGGAGGGGAACATCAAAAGCAGGACGTGGGAGAGGAAAGAGGGACAGGGAGGTGATGGAGGAGAGGAGGAGGGTGCAGAAAAGAGGAGGAAGAAGGGAAAGTGGGGAGCGGAGCGAGGGTCCACACTGGAATCCAGAATTGGCTTTTCCTCCCAGTTTTAGCCAAGTCCTTTTCTGTCTTTAATGAATTCTGGCTCCCTTCCCCCTGCCGACCCCGTGGAGGATGGAACCCTTCCAAGAGCAGGAGGGAGGGAGCAGAGAGAGGGGCTTGGAAATGAAATTTAAAGGGGGGAAAAAAAAACTAAGGAGAAAGGAGGGGAAAAAAAAGAAGAATAAGACAGAAAGAAAAGGCTCCTCTTTAAAAGTCACTCTGCATCCCATCCCCGAGCTGGGGGGAGCACGGGTCACGTCAGAGCCCCGCTAATGACACTGGGAATACACAGGGGAGCCAGCAGCACTTCCTGGGACCCCCGAGGCTTTAACTGGGGGGTGGCAGGTGGGCTACTGGCCTCCCACCGGAGCCCTGGGAGCCCCCCGGCCGCCCTGGCGCTGCCCCCTCCCCGCCTCGCCCTCCTACCCCCCAACTTTTCAACCCTTGCACACTTGTCAAGATGATTATGGGAATGAGGCTCCAGCCCGGGCAGGCAGAGAGGGGTGGGAGGAAATCCTCTTTCTTTTTTTTGTGGGTTTTTTTTGTGTCCTTTCGCTCACGTTCGCTCGGCTCGAGAGGGATTAAGAGAAGGGGGTGGGGGGCAAAAAAATCCCCCTGGTCAATGGATCCTAAACACGTATCGTTGGGTTTTTTTTGTTCCCCTGGTTCATTCTGGAGTCGTAGCAAGGTTTCCATACCGGGAGCTCGTGGATAAAGCTGTAATGTAGGCAAGGAGGGGCAGCCCCTGTGAGAGACGCCAGCCTGCCTCCTTCTCCAGCCCATCCTGCACCACAGCTCACACAGATCCCCCTCAGAACTTGCACAAAAACACAGTGGAAATGCTGAAATTGGTCAGGTCCCTGTCTCCCCGTGGTTTGGGAAGCAGCACTCGAGGGCACAAGCAGACACACCCCCCCAAACCCACATCCAGATGTGCACAGGGACTTCCCCAGCGACACCTGCAGAGGGTCCAGCCCCACTTGCCTGTGGGAAGACCCACCACTCAGCAGCTTTCCCCACGTTTGGGTGGTTTCAACCCAAGTGGGTGCCACTCCCTCCTTAAATTCCTCACTACACAGCAATTAGTAGTGAATAAAGTGTGGAAATGTCACGTCTGTCCCTGCAACCTGCAGTGGTGGCTGAGAGGTGGCTCTGGCTCAGGGCTTGGGTGGCTCCTGGTCAGGCACGGGTGTCCAAAAACCCAGTGGGATGCTTAGAAAGGAAAGGCTGGGTTAGAAGGAGCCGTGGGTCACCCACACTGGGGTGTTTTCACTGAAAAGATCAGGTTGGATGGGTCTGGTGGGTGGTGTCCCTACCCGCTGCTCTTGAAGGTCCCTTCCAACCCAAACCATTCTGTGGTTCTTCTGCCCACCCACGTGGGACAGGCTGAGGGACACCAGCCTGCTGCAGGGGCACAGATGGTTCTGCAGGCAAAGGGAGAAGTGTTGAGCTCATCTGACACACCTCGTGGGGGGGACTTATAAAAAAACCCTTTAAGTGCACCAGTTCTGGAGGTTGTTGCCACTCCACTGACCTTCCAGCACAGGCTGAGTGATGTCTGGGCTGCCCAGGTGCTGGGACCTGCTTTGAAACAGAGAAATGCCCCCGGGAAGCAGGGCAGAGGCTGGCAGGAGAAGCAGGAGCCCTTGTGCAGGTTGTACCGTGGCGCCAGGTGAGGTGGGGGAGCTGCACTATATCTATATTTTATAGTACATGGAAAGTGACTTTTAAAGCAGCTCCAGCCCTGTTGTGATGCCAGCTGAGCCCAAAGCTGCCCTGAATCTCAGCCAGGGGTCGGGGTGGTTGGAGATCAGCTGGTTTCTCACTCTGCCATCCTGCCCCTGCTTCCTCCATCCCTCTGCCTGCCTCCCTCCGCCTCTGCCACCTCTGTTTGCTGCTCCTTTTCTCC
>NW_008592906.1:0-4205 GCF_000691845.1 Merops nubicus | reverse complement strand
CACCTCCAGCTCAAAGGTGCCACCCTCGCTGTCTCCCTGTGGGCTGGGAGGCACCAGCCAGTGGCACTGCCCTTCCCACAGCCCTGCAGCTCCCTGTTCCCAGGCACGGCTGCCTCGAGGCAGAAGGAAGCCTTCAGCAAGCCTCCAAATTATCCCTAATGAAGGAAATGCTCCCTGCTCCTCTCCCCTCCTGACATCTTCCCCAGCATCTCCTCTTCCTCACCCCAGGTTAAACACCAGCCCTTCTCTTCCAAACACCAGCCTGGAGCAGCTGCCCAGAGAGGCTGTGGAGTCTCCTGCTCTGGAGAGATCCCAAACCCTCCTGGCTGTGACCCTGGGCACCCTGCTGGGGGTGAGCTGCTGGAGCAGGGGGTGGGAGGAGATGATCTCCAGAGGTCCCTCCCCACCCCACCACGCTGGGACTGTGGGATTCTGTGAGAGCATTTCTAAAGGAGAAGTGTAGAGGGCTTTTGATGAGGAGCCATCACCACAGCTTTAGACACTTCTCAATGCTTGGTGGGCCATTAATAGCCTCCAACACATGTTCAAACAGCTGGAGCCCAGGTCTCCTTTTAACCCCACATCTCTTACCAAGCTCAGGAGCATGAAGGAAAGAGGGGGAGCAGAACCTCCCCACGTGGGGGGCACCACGGGCGTGCAGAAATGGGGGAAAGGGAGAGAAAACACAAGTGGATGAGGCAGGACAGAAGAGCTCATTTTGTCTATTGAAAAGATTCTGTTTAATAAAAAATTGATGACGCTTTGGTCTCCGAGATAGGCCCGTTCCCCTTCAAAATGAATCCCATCACTCTATTTTTCATCTCACTTAGCTCCCTTCTGATAATCAATCAGGCATTTTCTCCATCTCCCCCCACGCTGCTGGATCCACCAGAGACTCCTGCACGGGGCCCCTTTTGAAGTGGGCACTGCTCAACGTGGGAGGGAAGGGTTGGTCCTAAATAAATAAACAAACTAACTAACTGAACTCTTCTTTTTTTTCTTGTTTTATTCCTGTAAGGAACAATGCAAAGGGTTTCAAAGAAGAAGGGGAAGGATCGTTGAAGGAGAGAGAGCGAACAGGCCAAGCTTCATCCTCAGAGCACAGGCACTTCAGAAACCACCCAGGTCAGCTGCTGGTTGGCCAAGTCCCTCAGAGAGACAACCTCTGACTTCTCCTTGTCCATGTTAACCACCAGAGTCACTGGCTGGACAAAGGGAATGTCTGCTCACCACCTCTGCTAAAAGAAACCTTGACGGGAGCAAAACCCTCGGTGAAAATGAGCACGGGCTGCAAGCTCTGGTCCTACAAATCCATTTCTGTTGACCTGCCATCCTCTTGTTAAGGTTTGTCATGTTCTTGCTGTGCTGGTTGGACTGGCCAGACCCCCTCTGGGGAGTGCTGTCTTTATTCACTGGGGTAAAAGCTCCACAGGGGGTTGAGCAAAGCAGATGCCAAAGCAGATGAGGTGCCTCACCCCATCCTCGCCTCGCCCTGTGCCATCTGATTGATTTAAAAGCAGCTTGGGAAATCTCTTCAGCAAATGGCTTTCCCCAGACTATTCCTCTCAGCCATTCAGCTGAAAGATGGTGGAGATCATGCGTGTCATTCTTTCTTTAAAAATTTAATCACAACTATCAAAAAAAAACCCCAGGAACTTAGAAGACTGAAAAAAAAAGTCATCAGCTCCAGTTAATACCTTGGCTCAGTCTCTGGCTCATCTGATCTTGGAGGTCTCTTCCAACCTAAAGGAGTCTATGAAGGAGCACTTGGATGCTCTTCTTTGCAAACAGCATTGCTGAGAAGCCAAAAACCTGGATGAAGGTTTTTAGCAGAGCATGAAGCATTGTAGGAAGTGTCCCCTGCTCCGAGGCTGTTCTGCTGGGAGCAGCTGCTGGCTCCAGACAGCTCAGCCTGCCTCTCATCGAGGTGTCAGAGGGTGAAAGGGCCTCAGGTTAACGAGGAGACTTAGCAGGGTATGCTGAAGGGAGGGTCTCTGAGGCTGCAAAGCTGATGTTTGGAGGGGAGCTCTTGGCTTGGAGCAGCCCATGGGCAGAGAGAGGAGTGAGGTGGTGGCAACCTGCTTATTGCATGCAAGGGGAGAGGTGGAGGGAGCCTCGTGTTGCTCCACTGGTGGAAGGAGCTGCTGGAGATGCTGAGGACAGCTGGAGTTGTGAGCAGAGCAGCCCAAGCCCTGAAGACTTTGGGGTGTTTAAGTTAAACCATGAAATGTCCTGGCTCATAAACTTTGAGCTGCTGCCCCTCACGCTGCCCACATCTGCCAGGGTTACACTCAGGTCTGTGGGTGCAAGCCATAGGAGGCTCCACACCAAGCTCTGAAACGTTTCAGAAGGCAAAAAAAATCCCTGGGAAGGACTTTCCACTGGCTGTGGGGGCAAAAGCAGGGAAAGGGCTAAGAGAAGAGGCTAGAGGAGAAGAAGATCCAGGCACAGATGCGTTGAGAGGACAGTCCAGGAGGGCAAGGCCTGTTTTCTGCACCAAAAAGCAGCTCTGCAAGCTTAGCCTGACTGCACAGAGGTGTTGGCAGCATGTCAGCACTGTAGAAAATCAGGAGAGGTTAAGATCATGTTAATTTGTACACACACAGGGGGATCGGAGGCAGGGGAGGGAGAGAGGGAGGTGGATGAAAGGAGGAGGAGGAGGAGGGAGAAGAAGACTTGCACACGAAAATGTTGGGTTTATGTGTATGGGGGGGGGGGGTCCTTTTTGGGGTGTGTGGGGAGGGGGGGGGGGGTCCATTTCCAAAGCAAGAATACAAATGATCCCAACAAAGCCCAAGCTGTCCTGAAACCCTGTAGCCAATTAGTGCCCATCAATATTTAATCAGCTCTCGCTATTGTGCAGCCTGGACTGTGCTACCCCAGCTTTCTTTCCCATCACAGACACACTGTTATGACACATAATGATATTGTCAATGAATAATTTAGAGCCGTTTTTCTCCTCTCCTCTCTCTGTCTCTCTCTCTCTCTCTCTCCCCCTGCCCTTATTAGCAGAAAATGTGGAACAACTTCTGGGAGGAGGTGAGGAAGGAGCTGCCTCCCTAACGTCTGTCCCAAGGACCAGCCTGGCCTCCTGCCTTCCTCAGATCCAGGGGTTCCTGCTTCAGGATGGGCTGCAGGTGACCTTCCTTTAGTGGAAGGGCTGGGCAATAAGCTAAGAAGACAGGTTGATGTGGCAAAGCCAAAGCTGTGGAGCAGCTGAGATCGAGCCCTTCTCGCTCTCATCATGGGTCACAACCAGCAGGGAAAGCACCAGCCAAGTGTGACAGGAGATGTCCAAGGAGATGTCCTTGAGTTGTACCTCCCAGGCTGAGCTGTGCCTCCATTCCTATCAACCTAAGGGTTCCTTCCTTGAGGTTGACTGATCCTTGTGCTGATCCTGCAGTAAAATCACAGGGCAGACAGTGGTGGAAGCACAAGATCTTGGAAATTATTTTCTGGTTTTAGATTAATCTGAGTCTAATGAGGGAAGCTGTTGGATTTGAACTATTTTTTCTGCTAGCTCCACTCTTTTTCCAGTCCTGGCCTCCCATCAATAGCTTTTGACCTCGTGTCTGCCAGGCTCTGCCTCTCTCATTAGCACCTTCTGAACCTGTTGGCTGAAGTCAGGCTGTTGGGGTGAAAAGTCTCAGGGATGAGAATGTTCCTGCAGAATAGGAGTGACTAGAGAAGAGAGGGACTAAAGCAGCTCCTGCACGGTGGGAAATGCTGACTGGGATGGGTAACACAGCTCCTGGTGCTCAGGTCCCCTGTGGATGGCAAGGGAAGGGATCATTAGCTCCACCAGTGTTTCTTCTAAACATTATAAAAGGTTTTCTCCCAGTATTTTTGTCACCAAAAAAAAGAGATTGTTGGGCTAAAATTATTCTGAAGAAAGTCTTGTCCTGATTTCAAGCACTGGAGTGTAGGAAATTCTGCTCTCTTCTGCCATGAATCTCTGATATAAAGACCAAGCACCCATGGTCAGAAATTTTGGGCATCCCATTCATACCTGCAGTGATTTTTTTTATGCCACTGCAAGCTCAATTTCATCCTGAACACCCAGATTCAAACCAGAGCAATGCTCTCAACAGGACTGGAAACTCAGGAGCAGAGCAGCAGAGATGTCTGTCCCACAACCAGCATGTTGGTGGTCCTCCAAAGTTTCCCCACAGAGAGGGGAGGATGGACTGGGAGCTTCAGGTCTC
>NW_008592905.1:0-6811 GCF_000691845.1 Merops nubicus | reverse complement strand
GTCCATCCCTCCATCCATCCGTCCGTCCATCCCTCCATCCATCCACCCATCCATCCAGGCCTGGCCGGGGAAGCCCCTGAGGTCCCAGAAGGGCCCGTGTGGAGGCCGGCCCCGGCGGGCAGTAACCCCCTGCCCCTGGACAGGTCGGTGCTGGGGGACAACAGGTTCACCACGAGCCAGCAGTGGGCCCTCATGGCCAAGAAGGCCAGTGGTCTCCTGGGGTGTGTGAGGAAGAGTGTGGCCAGCAGGTTGAGGGAGGTTCTCCTGTCCCTCTACTCTGCCCTAGTGAGGCCAGTTCTGGAGTATTGTGTCAGATTCTGGGCTCCCCAGGTCAAGAGAGACAAGGGGGTACAGAGATGCTGAGGGGACTGGAGCATCAGTGATGAAGAGAGGCTGAGATCCCTGGGGCTGTATAGCCTGGGTAAGAGAAGACCAAGAGGGGATCTGATCAATGGTGATCAATAGCTAAAGGGCAGGGAGCAGCAGAACAGGGCCAGACTTTTTGGCAGTACCCAGGGACAGGACAAGGGACACCTGGCACAAACTGGAAGACAGGAGGTTCCATCTGAACATGAGGACAAACTTCTGGATTTCGAGAGTGCCAGAACCCTGGAGCAGCTGCCCAGAGAGGCTGGGGAGTCTCTTTTCTGGAGAGATTCCAGACCCTCCTGGACATGATCCTGGGCAGCCTGCTCTGGGTGACCCTGCTTTAGCAGGGGGTTGGACGAGAGGATCTCCAGAGGCCCTTTCCACCCCCCACCATGCTGGGATTCTGTATGGCATGTCTCCAGCTCCAGCCCTTATCTCTGCAGACTCCTCACAGCAAGTCACCAAGCACAGCTTCAGCCGTGCCCAGTGCTGGCTGGGCTCCCAAGGAGGCCATGCAGGGAAGGGAGAGAAACAGCCCATGAAAAAAAAACACAAACATTAAGATGTTTGAGCCCTGCATTCCCAGCCCAGCTCTCTGGGAGGACTGGGGCTGCTGCCCACCAGCACAGCCTGGCTGGCCCCAGCTCAGCATTTGGGGTGTGCTGAGCTCAGAGGCTCCCCAAAGCTCAGGGACACTGTGGGTGCAGGGGAGCTGCCAGGGCAGACAACCAGAAACTATCCCAAGGAGCCAGAGCAGGACCTTGTGCTGCAGCAGAGGGGTGAGCAGGTTGATGGGGGCTCAAAATGCTGCAAAGAGAAACTGGCAGCCAGAGCAGCTTTTTCCTGAGGAAGAAAATAAACCCTTGGCATGGCTGAGAGGACAGATGCACACCATGGCCAACAACTAATTTGCAAACTGGCTCAAATATGGTGAAGTGTGGCGGGAGGGAGCTGTGGAAGGTGAGATGGTAGAGCAGAGCAGGTGACCCCACCTCTTCACTGCAGATCACAGCCTTCCCCCTCCCACATCTGTGTCTCCTCCCAGCTGGCTCAGAGGAGACTTAGCAGCTCGCCAAGTCTTAGAGGGTCAGAGGAAAAACCAACCTGGAGAAGCACAGATGTACAAACCAGCTCAAGTTTACTTCCAGCATCTCCCCCAACACATAAATTACCCCTCAGAGGCCCCACACCATTCCCAGTCCCAGAGCAGTGCAGCAGTCGACGGCCTTAGAGCCGTTCCCCATCTCAGTGGTGGAAGTGACCTCACTTTGTTAGACCCCCAAAGAGAGATCCAGGCAGCAACACGGAGCAGGCTGCTCCCAGCAAAGACAGGAGGCAGGAGGTGCCCCCAGGGAGCCCCGTGACCTTCCCCTCAGAGCGGGGGCACCCCCCTGAACCTGCGGATGACGTTGGCCAGCCGCTTGGCCAGCCCTCCCCGGCCGGGCTCCTCCACGTGGAAGGTTCTGGTGAGCAGGTTGTAGAAGGAGCCGTAGCACACGGCCACCACCGTGCAGGTCAGGCAGATGACGTTGTAGGGCATGCTGAAATCCGGCGTCGGCAGGTTCACCAGCAGCGGCTCCGTGTACAGGCGCACGAAGTAGCTGGAGCTGTCGGAGGAAGGAAACCTGGGGAGCAGAGGCAGGAAAGGGGGGGTCAGCCTGCCCAGGGGGGCACCCCTCGGTGCCCTCCCCTCCGTGGCCCCGCTGCCCGGCACGCTCACAGCGAGGTGAAGAGGGGGCTCTGCTCCACGTCCACGTCCTTCACCGCCACGACGCTGGGCACCAGGGCGCTGAGCACGGAGGAGCTGGGGAGACAAGGGACGTTTAGGGTCAGTCCTGCTGGCAAAGGGATGGCAGGAGTGTTCCCCATCACCGAATCCCAGCACAGGGGGGTTGGAAGGGACCTCTGGAATCTCATCCCACCCGCCCTGCTCCAGCAGAGTCACCCAGAGCAGGGTGCCCGGGATCGCGTCCAGGCGGGTTTTGAGTCTCTGCAGAGAAGACTCCACAGCCTGGTCCAGGGCTCTGGCTCCCTCCAAGTCCAGAAGTTTGTCTTCATGTTCAGATGGAACCTCCTGTGTTCCTGTTTGTGCCCATTGCCCCTTGTCCTATCACTGGGCACCACTGAAAAGAGTCTGGCCCCATCTTCTCGACCCCCCACCAGATATTTCTAAACACTGATCAGAGCCCCTCTCAGTATTCTCTAGGCTATACAGCCCCAGGGCTCTCAGCCTTTCCTCATCCTCTGATGCTCCAGTCCCCTCAGCACCTCTGCAGCCTCCATTGGACTCTCTCTAGTAGTCCCTTGACCTGGGGAGCCCAGAATTTGACACAATACTCCAGAACTGGCCTCACTAGGGCAGAGTAGAGGGACAGGAGAACCTTCCTTGACCTGCTGGCCACTCTCTTCTTCACACACCCCAGGAGACCACTGGCTTTCTTGGCCATGAGGGCCTGCTGCTGGCTCATGGTGAACCTGTTGTCCCCAAGCACTCCCAGCTCTTTCTCTGCAGAGCTGCTTCCCAGCAGGTCACCCCTGATCTGTACTGGTGCAGGGTGTTATTCCTCCCCGGGGCAGGCCTCTATACTGGCCCTTGTTAAACTTCAAGAGGTTCCCCAGACCTGGATGGATGGCAGGGCAGCTCTGGTATGTCAGCCACTGCTCCCAGTTTGGTATCATCAGGAAAACTGCTGAGAGTCCACCCTGGCCCCTCATCCAGCTCACTGATGGATGTGTTCAAGATATGTTGCCCCAGAGACCTGGGCAGCAAGTCCTACATGAGGCCCAGAAGGGGACAAGGAGCTGAGGAATGTGGTTACCTGACGTAGAAGCCGTGATTTGGGTCAGGTGGGTACTCTGTCCACTTCAGTAAGGCCCTCTCAAACTGGATTGTGATCTTGGTGACAGAGTTGGCTGGCAGCTGGATCAGCATTTCCAAGAGGTGAGGCCGTCTCCGGTCCTGGGCTGGCTGGTAGTGGATATAACCTAACCCCAAAGAAACGTGTCAGTGGCACCAGGGGGACCTTGTCCAAGCCCATATTGCCTGGACCTCTCCCGTGGGGTGGGTGCTTCTACTTCCACTGCCCTGGGAGAGGCTTTCTGGGCACATGGGAGATGCACAGGCAGCAAAAAGCACATGTCAAAGGTAAGTCTGGCTGGTCGTTAGAGCTGATGACCCAAGAAAGTCAGGTGTTCATAAAGAAAGGTAGAAATGCAAAATAAGACCCAGTCATCAGTTTTAAACCCAGCCTCCTTTACTATAATAATCAATTTGCTTCAGTTAAGACCCTCGTTGAAACACCACCCACACGCCTCTTATAAAACAGACTCAATAGTGGTGAGCACTGAGCTGAAGGCTAGAAAAATATCTTAGGATGTTTTGTTTCCCACTCCAGCTTCTCAGGGAGCACTGTGGCCCGCGGGAGGGACTAAACCATCTCTGGAATGAGCTGCTAGTGCCGAGGGAACCGGGCGGCAGGGGCTCCCCGGGAGGGTTTTACATACTTGGCTTGTTTTCCTTCCCCTTGGTGAGGATAGTGAGAGTGTGCACGTAGAGTCGCAGGTACCAGGGGACGGTCTCCAGCAGGAGCACGGGGAAGGCCCGGTAGGGGTGGGTGTTGTGGATGAGGGTGCTGATCTCCCCAGCCTGCAGCCCGTAGCCGCTGACGTAGCGCTGGGCGTGCAGGACGGGCGTCGGCAGCTCCGCTGCGGGGGAGAGCAGGGCAGGGGAACCACTGCCAGGCCTGCAGCCCCGGCCAGGGGAGGGGGTGGAAGGGAGTTCTGGGCACTCACAGCTGTCTTGGGGCCGCTTCCACTTCAGCTGCACGTTGAGGCTGCGAGATGTGTTGAAGAGAGAGGGGCTCAGCAGGTCGTAGACGGCGTAGGTTCTCTTCTCCCCCTGGACAACAGCCTCGTGTAGAGATGCTGGAGCAGGGCTCACTTCCAGCAACTCCTTTTCCTGAGAAAGCAAATGGACTGTGAAGGGAAAAGTGCTCCTGGGAGTAACTGGCAGTGCTGGGTAAGGAGCCTTCCCACCCAATGGCCAGCCTAGTGTTTTTACTGACAGCACCACGCTCATCCCTGCAGCCCTGCTTAGAGGAGGGCAACCAGCCACCTCCCTTCGCTAGCCCCAGAGGGCTCCTGGGGGGCCTGGCCATGCAGGGGGTGGAGGGGAGGACATTTCGGAGCCCTTCAGAGCAGGGGGAGCAGGGGTGTGCTCTGCTCTGTGAGCATTACCTTGTTCCTGGGGGAGATGTCAACGTAGACTCTGCTCTGTGACGCCAGGGGACACGCGTCGGTGAGCGTGCGGGAGAACATCCTGAAGAGGGACCAGTCTGTGGGGAGCAAAGCCAGCGGGGACGGGGTGAAGAGCTGCAGGCCAGGGGCTCTCCAGGACCACGGCACGCTGCCACCACGCTCACCTTTCTGTCCTTGCCCACTGGAAAAGCTGTCAAAGACCACCGTGAGGGTCTGTCTGAGCTCCCACGACACAGCCAGGCAGGAGGCATCCTGGAGGAGAGAGACAGGTGAGCTCACACCCCTCTGGAGCAGCAGGACACCAGGACAGGGCTGGAACTCCAGCAGCACTCCAAGAATCCCAAAGGGACACAGCGACCAGAGAAGAGGGACAACAGCTGTGTCAGACACAGTGACCCCACCCCAGGGAAGCTGGGCAAGCCTGGCACCTTGCAGTGCCACAGGAAGGCCCTGAAGTTTCCCATGGGGGTGTTACAGGGGGTGCTGAGCCCAATGCCTACCCTGCAGACGGGGCGGATGTGCACTGCCTGGGAGTGGTAGCTGCTGTGGAACAGGCGCTCGGCCTTCAGCAGCACAGCCAGCCCAGCCTGCAGGAGAGAAGGAGAAACAGGCCCAGGTCTGTTCTCTGGCCCCACTGAGAGAAAGGCCCTGCTGGGACTTCACAGAGACTCCCCAGCACATGCTCCAGGGCTGCTGCCAGGAGCCCAGGGAGGCAGCAGGACTGGCTGTTACCTTCGAGCCACATGGCAGCAGCTTCTTCCAAGGTGTGAGGTTCTCTGTGCAGACAACCTCCCGGGGCAGGACAGCGTATCTCAGGAGGTGGTGGTCTGTCCCTGGGCAGGGAGGTGGAGGCTCAGCAGGCTGGCACTGCTACAGGCAGAAAGCCAGAAGCAGACCTGTTCCACCCACAGTGTACCCCACAGCCCAGCACCCGCTCAGTGTGCCCAAAACAGCACGAGCTCAAGCAGCAATGGATCTCACTCTGTTCAGTACCCTTTGGAAAGAACAGGTAACAGGATATTCTAGCAGATTTTTTCAAGAGTGCCTTCCATCCAGCAGTCCTTACTGCTTCAGAAAATATTTTTCAGAGACACAGAGGGCCTGAGAGCATCTGCCACTGCTCGTGGGTTTCCTCTGCTCAAATCCCAGCCTCACTCATCACTGCAGACACAGAGTCACTGCGAGACCTGCCCCCAGACTGCCCGCAGTGGCACGGGGCAGAACTCAAGCCAGAGGCAGGAGTGTGAGGGCAGAGCTGGGCAGCTGAGTGCCAGCTGAGCTCACCGTTGGTTAAACCCAGGGGCTTGAAGGATGCCGTGGGAGTCACTGTGTTGGTGGAGTCAATGAAGTTGAGAGAAGCACAGAATATTCCCGAGAGGATGTTGCTCAGTTCTTTCCAGGCTTTGTCAACGCTGTGTGAGAACAGGCACCAGAGATTACTCAGCAGCATGAATCCTCAGAACAAGTCTGAAGTGAGCAATGTTCAGTGAATACAGGGGGGTGACCATGCTGGCCTTCAGAAGCTGCAAGGAGCACGCAGGCAGAGGCTGCTGGTCACAGGCTCTCCAGCTCTCTTGGCATTTTATTCCAACACGTGAGATCTGGGGGATGTTCACCACAGGGCTGGCAGGGCTTCACACAGCCAGGGCCCCAGCAGGGGAGGGGGCTGGGGGAGCAGAGGACATGCAGGAGGGGATGGGGGAGAGGCTGTGACACCAGAAGTGACACCTTGGTGCAGCTCATAAGGCTGACCAGAGCTGGAATGGGACACGTGGGGAGGAGAGCGCTCGGTGAGTCCTCACAGAGCTGCTGTGGCTCGAATGGGGGCTGCACACTGAGGGAGGTGGTGACAGGTATTGGATGGGAGTTGAAGGAAAGGAGTCAAGCTGAGAGGTCAGGATCCAACCCCTGCACCAAGGGTTTGTCCTCACAGAGCCCATAAGGGAATCGTTCCCTTATCCAACAAGGGGTTGCCCTCTGTGCCACATCCCACCCTGTGGGCTGAGCAGGGCTCTGTTCTGCTTTGCCTCAGAGCTGCTCCTGCGCTCGCAGGCTCTGCTCCAGCAGACATTTCCCAGCCCGGGAGGCCCTCGTGTGACAGGGGTGACAGCCCCGGGGAGCGGTGGCTGCGGAGGGGACCCGGCGGGGGCCCGGGGGACGGACCCGCGGTACCTACTCGGCGACG
>NW_008592904.1:0-36035 GCF_000691845.1 Merops nubicus | reverse complement strand
AGACTGCCATGACTTTTGGAATATAAGCAGCCTGAGATTGAAACCTAGGTTCTAGTCCTAGTTAAAACTGCCAAAAACTGAAGCCAGTTCTTTGTCCTCATTACTATTTTAAATCAAGTCACTTAATTTAAAAGCATCTCCTTCATAATCAATAGCAATGGGATTCCCACCTGCTTCTCCTTTTTCCAACATCTGGCCCTCTGAGTTCTGCTTGATGAGGCCTCTTGGCCTCACCTTACCTTGGAACAAGAAACAGCAAGTCAGTAATGAGGTCAGCAGCTTTAGTGACATCACAGTATACCCAGTCCTGCTTTGTGTCAGCAAGGTTACCCACGTTTGGTTGATGCTCATGTCAAGTCACCTGAACCTGACGTAAACGTACCACTAAAGAAAGCGTTCCCCAAAGTGGACACTTCTCTGCTGGGTAGGTCTCCTCTGCATCAGAGGTAACATGAACTAGCTCTTCTAGAAAGTACAGTAATCCAGGAAAGTGCATATCTCTTTTTTCACGTCTGCTAGTGGGATTTTCATAGTACATATTTTTCAAGCAGGGACCTGATTTACTCAAAGAAAAGGGGTTAGAGTTCTCCTACCTCCTTTTTTTTTTTTTTTTTTTTTTTTAAAGTGGAAAGTAATTCAAAAGGAAAGTGAAGGTGCTTTTTCAAAACAGTAGCGTTTGAAGTTCGGGAGTTTGGATAATTTCTGGATTCCATTTCTAAACATGGAAATTAAAAAAAAAGCAGCTGTTGGGAAGCCAAAGCAATTTCCCTTTTTATATAATTTTATGTTCTCTAATTTAGCCAGTGGTGAATATTTCCCCTGGAAAGAGAACCCCACCCACATGCCTTACCTAGACCAACACTTGAAACCTTGTGACAGAGGAGGTTTGAGGGAGGAATGGGCAAATAATATAAGTCTCACTTCTTTAAGAAACCAGGTTAAAAATACACATAACATGCAATGCGTAAAGTGTTTTTAAAAAGATTAAGAAGTAACAACCTACAGGCACCTAGGAATAAGCTTTCTGAACAGTATCAATTTTCACCACAAATTAAGCAAAAAAAAGGAAAAGTCCAGGTCTCCTCTATTGTAGCATTGCTAAAGGATACATAAATGCATTATTTGTTCCTAAAAAAAAAAAAAGTTTCATCAAACCTCAAACCATTTTTTTTTAAAATCTCAATCTGAAATTCTTCCCTATGAAAGTAAGTTTCAAATGCTTCCTTCCAAAGAAGTCTAAAAATCTAGCAATTTATTTCATGTATTTGGAATAACTAACCACCAAAAATGGTAAGTTTGTTAATTAAATTACTCCAGATTTAAAGGAATGGAAAACAGGGTAACATTTCTTACAAAGTAAAAGTTTCAGCCACAGAAAGAGGTGTTCAACATCCCCATGTAAAAAAAAAAAAAAAAAAAAAAAACAAAAAAAAAAAAACAACAGTGCAAATTCTCAGTTGCTACAAACTACAAGACTTGCACAGACTGCAATGCACTTACGCTACATTATACCAGCTAAAAAACTGTCTCCAAGCATTATATTCATTAATACTGAGCTAAAATGCATTTTGAAATGCAGCTTATCATTTAGACAAGCCTCCTCATGGAGGTTCACCCTAAAAGATACAATGGCCATGCTTGTTCTGATAAAAGGCAACTGTTTTGCTGATGTTTTGATAGCGTTTCATAGAGGTTCAACTAGCAGCAAGATGAACAGCCTCCATGTAGGAACAGCAGCATAGCAAATGAGAGTGGATACTCAAACGGCTTTCTTCAACCATTCTAAACAAAGCCTGGACCAACTTCTAGCAATCTCAATAAAATAAAATAGCAGTAGTTTTTTTCTGTACAGGCAAAATGCTATATTTTTTATTAAGTGAATTTAAGTCCAAATAAAAAGCAATTTATGTTTAAGCACTGGATCATTTTAGTATTCAAAGTATTCAGGCTGTTAGAGCCCAAAACATCTTTCTGTTTAACGCAATAAAGAAATTGTTCCTTACTAAAAAACATATATAAAAATACAGTCTCTGCCAAGGCCAGCTGTCTTTGCTGAGTACAACCAGAGACACAATTTAAAGCCATCTTAAGAAGTTCCAATTCACACAGCCAATTTTTATGTAAAGTTTCAAAATTTTACAGAAAAGAAAAGAAAACACCTCTGAATTCACTGTTCACTCATCAAGGAAAAATGCTCTACCTTTTCCTATTATTTGTGATCCTATATATCCTTAGATTATCAGAATACTAATATACTGTTCCTTATGCAGTTTTAATACCTTTCTTTTGCAAAAATGAAAAACTTTAGTACCATTGTGTGACTTTATGCAGGCACTGTCCTCTACTTGGAAAGAACACCTACCCAAAACACTGGCCCAAAAGAGGACAACTGTTATTCTGGTGTTGCCTTTAACATTACCAGGATCTCACATTTTGTTCATGTCAAAAAGATGATAACTGCTCTTAATGCCTTCATGCAGAAAAGTTCAGTGTTCCCCACTCAACGTGTCCCTCAGCATCATGTAATACCACCAACAGTGTTGGATGAAGACTCTCTTCAGAGCACCATAAACGGAGGCATAAGCACCTTTTTGCTTCTCCTCCCTCATTTATTCAATCACTCGGTACATACTATTCACTACACTGCCTTTCCATAACTAAACTAAAAAGTCAGCTCTGTGTGTCATCACTGAAATATTTCCTGCTTCCTCGAGTATTTGGCATCTTTCTTTCAAGTATCAATTGTGGAATTTCACTACAGATCATGAAACTGGGTATCTCAATTTTTGTTAAACCAAGCCTAAATAAAACAAAAAGTCTGAGAAACTACAGTCCGCATTATTTATGAAGACTAAAGATTAGGGAAAAAAAAGGAACTAAATGGAAAAAAGATAAAAGACTAAAACCCAAAATTATTCTTATGATTTTTAGGCAAAGTCTGAGATTTTAAGATGACAAATCTGTATGTAACTTTTATTATGACATGGAAATGGCATATTGATGGAAAAACAATTGCTGTTACTCACACATGCATATGATATATAACATCAAAAATACCATTAACTCACACACTTCCAGCAGCAAGTGCCAGGGACACACATTAAGACACTAGTATGAGGACTACCAGAACAGTAGACTAGAGTGTACGTGACTTATGGAACTGAGCAAAGCCTTTTATCTGGCTTCTGATATTATGTCAGAGTCAGTCTAAGTAAAGGTGCCAGGCTCTGAAAGAAATTTAATCCAGTCCACTTCTTGTGGAGTGGATGGTAGAGTCAACATCTGAAGATTCATAAATAAAGCTGATCGATAAGTAAGGAGTTCCTTAGTACTCTCTTTAGTCATAAGCATGAACTTTGAAAGTGCAACCAGTGTAATTTGAAACAATGCAGAAAACAACATTTAGAAGTTTGTCAAAGTGCCTGAAAAATGTTAAAAAATCTAACTACTTTGAATCAGTATTCCTTATATTGCTTCTTTTATAATCCCCTTTCATCACCCATTATAAAAAACACAAAGTCCTTTCCGGATATAAGAATAGTTGCATAATATTTATTGCTGCTCATTAGCATGCTCAGTTTGTTGATAGATTGCCTTCGTATCATATGGGGGAAGAGGAAATTGGAACCAAAACCAAAAAGCAGTTTAATTATTTTAATTAATTCCAGCTTTCAAAATAATGCAGAATGCTATTGAATATTTAACAACCTATACAAACCAAAATACATTTATGCTGCATAGTACAAAATGGAATGCAGCAGAAAGGTACTCTTTAAGGCTCTTTGGCAAGTCACTTTGGAAGATACTGCAATCTAGATCACAAGGGCACACTGTGTAAATGTAAATAAGTGGGTTTGACGCTGTATGTTAATCCAAGCTATAGATTACTAGTAACAGCAAAAGAAAAGCACTGATGGCTAACCCAGGAAAGACAGCAATCGAGAAACACTCTTGCTACAGAATGAGGGGTCTTGGGCTCCCTGTATACACTCACTCCATTTTAGCATACTGGAGTAACTAACAAAACTAATTAGTTAAAAGGAAAAGTGCAACCTGAGGAACCCTCATAAGGAATGTAAACTAGACGGGTGTGGAGGTCTATAGGTGTCAATCAATAATAAAATGCAAACTGTCAAGCTTGCTTTGCTAACAAACTGTCACATCAACAATATGCAGTTAATGACTACAAATTAACTGTATACCAGATGCTTGACACTTTGTTATGACACTTAGCAAGCTAGCTGACATTTGGGGATCAAAGCCTCTTTAATTACACTTTGTATAACATGTGCAACCTTTATGCTAATGTCCACATATTCCTTAGAGCAAAACTGTTCAAGTGGCAGGGACTGGGTTTTTTGGACTCTGAAACGTTCCAGTAAATCTGGATTTCAGCTGAAACAAAATTGCTAAAAGGCTCCACATCATTATTCAGTATTATCACCTTATCTAAAATAACTCTTTAACTTGATGCACTATACCATATTCACTCACTTACAGACACCCTCTCCGTGAAATAATGCATTTTCAAACAGTGTTAACAGTATCTATAAAAGAAAGAAGCACTAGACACACTGCATTTAAAACCATCTCTGTGTTCAAACTGATGTCTAGAATCAATGCTACACATTGATGTCTTTCCTAAACCAAATTAATTTCCTCATCACACAACCAAATGTAGGACACAGCATTAACAACATTTTCATTTAGCCAGCACACAGTTTGTCATGCTTTTGGAAGAGGTATAAAATAAAAGCAGCCCCTGGTTTGCAAATTCTTACCAATAGCCGGAAACCCATTGGCTTATTGTGTTGATACAAAGGTGGTTTTTAAAAAATTTTAGCTCTCCTGTTTATTCCTTAAAATGGAGGTCCCCACATCACACAGGAATTATATACAAGTTGATGACTAGACATTTCCCAGGGTGTGGCAGCACAAATAACACAATTTTAAATACATTAATTCTTAAATAATTCTCCTAGCCTTTAGAGCAAAGGTAGCATCAAAACCAGAATCTATCTTCCTACTTTGGACAAAAATGATTCTTGGAAGAAACACTATAAATGACTTTTTAAATAAATATAAATGACTTCCATCCTAGACACCAAACTCAGACTTTTAAATAGATTTTATTTGGATTGCATTAACTTCCTTTAACACAACTCACCAATTCAGTTTTTACCATGCAGCAGATATTACACTGGATGCTAACTCTGTTGAAGTTAACTGCTATGATTACCATAGTGCATCAGTAGAGATAACTCTACAAAGTATTCCTTGGTGTCTTTGGGAGAAGCCTTCAAAATGCATGAAGCATTGAAGTTGGGTTTACGTGTCTCAGCTGCCTGACAGTTACTTTATTCTCCTTGTTCTATATGAGCTCATAAGTTGATTTTCTGTAAAGTCACAGCTCTGTGCAATTTCTGTCTCAACTATGTAATTCTAATAAGCCAAATCCTTCACACCATTCTTTGAAGCACACTTGCATCACAAATTGTATTGATCAGATTCATCTGGCCTAACATCGAGGTCTAAAGCATAAGCATCTCCATCTGAGCAAATCACTCTCCTTACCCTCTGCTGAGAGGAACAGAGCTTTTAAGGTATAATTCATCCCATCTATTTTAGATGCTCACATCAGGAGCAGAGGAGCAGTACTCTGGAAGTGTTTATTCCTTTTCTACGTATCTCAGCTGCAGATGAATCCCTTCCTCAAGGCCTCCAGTAGAATCTACCGAAGAGCTATTCAATGCAGACATCTAGAGGGTCATGAAAGAAACACCCGAAGCTTGTCTACATGAATGGCTTGTCAAAGCAACTCACTGATGCATCCACCTCTTGATCTAGATGGCAAATTGGACCCTTATAAGGTTAAGGTTCAGCATATCACAATTATTCAAAACCATCTAGCTAGCAGTTCCTGTTAGCAGTCAAAGGCAACAGGAAAAATATTAGGCCCAGATGCTTCCTGAGTATGGGACACATAAAAGGCTGATCAGGGCTCTAAACAAGAGCTGACCACCCAGCTGGAGATACTGTGTGAAGAACATTAGTATGAAGAATATTATTTTTTTTGTTTTCCAGAATTCATTGTGATCTTTAAGTTCCAAGAGTGACAACAATGCCCTCATGACTCACATGGTATCAAAGCCACGTAAGTGGTGTTATTTATCCGCTGTTATGTATTCTACTTAATTATTTCATGCTGGACACAGCTTGTGTCACATTCAAATTAATGGTAAAAAAAAAAAAAAAAGTGTATTTATCTGTTTTCCATTACATGGCACAACCACAACACTGCATCTGGTCAAATGACCATGGATACACATACCTTTTGTGACAAATCCTTTTAAACCATCACCCATCATTTACAAAGAGCAGCACAAAACCCAAAAAGCTGCAGAGACAATCAGAGAGAAACATAAAGCGAAAGTCTGTTGTGTGAATTCCCCATGCAATGCTCAAGACTTAATGGGTCTGCAGTGATACACTTCTGAATACCATTTAACCCAGCTATCAAACCCAGAAGATCTGCTAGTTCAGTTTAGCTTTTTCCTGCACGGCAACAGAAATTCACAATCAAAATAAAAAAATGTAAGATTTCATCCTTGCTCTTACTACATTTACAAGCACCAGGGCACAAAGACAGTTCTATCTGTTGCCAGTTAATCTTTACAATATTCCTTTCAAAATTATGTTTCGAATAAGCCCAGCAGCAGCAGGTCCACATCTCTACTCAGTTTTCCCCTATAAACTGTATTTTAGGTAGTGGCAATGGTGTGATTTTATTCTGTAGTCACATAAATAGTAACATTTGGGACAAATTTGACCATCCAAGTTCTGCATGTTTACCAGGTTTTCATATTCCTAGCACAAAAAATACTATATTTTGGCTTCCAGAGTATGTAAGTAACAGAAAAGCATCCCTTACTAAGAATACCAAAGTTTCACTTAAATTAATCTGAGCTAATAATTTTTAGTCCTTCTACTCTAACCAAATAAAAAAGGAAAACCATCAAACTTACAACAGCATCATATATTTATAAACCTTAGGGAAGCTTATTTTGTTTCATCTTTAAAAAATATTACCCAGATGAAAGGCAGATATTTTAGACTGAGAACGTTTATGCAACTGGTATATCAGTGGTTATCTATTAAGGAAAATAACAGAATTATCGTTTCCATTATTTCCTACATGCTGCTATGAGCCATATAGTAATAATTCTGTAAGTTTCCTAATATAATTTTAAGTGCTACATGTTTGAAAAAAAGTAAAAATTATATGAATATATCCACTTATGAAAAAAGCTTTCACTGATTAGAGCTCATTTCCCTAATATACAGATTTCTAAAGACAGCTCTATTTTAGTTATGTAAAGCATGTAAAAATTGGCATGTGCTCAATCACAGCTGAATCTGAAATTAGCCTGTCATTTTAGACACCACACTTTGGGGTGGGAGAGGGGAAGCTCCTCCAGAAAAACTTTTCCTGGAGGTTAAATGGCTAATGCTCTGCTGGCACAACAACATTTTACAGGAAGGTGACATTGGTTTATTGTTTTCAACTTCATTTTTCAGGCAGAAAAAAAGCAGAAGATACTATTTCTTCACAAAGGACCCCAAACAGTACTTGTTCTCTTTGCAGAATAAACAAGCTACTCCAACTAATGCCCTGCTCTGACTAGAGCCATGCTATATGCTAATATCGTACCCAAGAACTGGGAAATGTCTCACCTGTTGAATAGAACTGTGTCTACACTAGCCCCCTTTGCAGTGTTTTTCGGTTGGTGGCAAGAAACAATTCCTGGCATTAATCATCTCATCATCTGGTCATCATTTTAAATAGGTCAGGTGAACTGGAGTCCAACAAGTGCCTGTTTCTTTCCACTCGGTACAAAAGTAGCAAGCTCAAATGCTGGTGTCTGAAAAGCGGGTATCTAAATCCGGCCTGATGAATCCTACAAAATTACTTTTTTTCTTTGGGTATATTCAGTTCAGAAGAAGTTAAATATCTTCTCATTAATTGATATTAAAAATATTAGAAAGAGCTAGCCTCATTACTGCCATGTTGAGCTTATTCTTCCCCTTTTCCTGAGCATAAAATAACTAGAATTTTTTGGACACTGACTTTTTCAAGCTGTAAGAACAAAACCTATCTTTAAAAATGCTTAAATTTATCACCATTGTAGAATCCTTATTTGATGACAGTTCATGAACTTTATGAGGAAAAAAATATTATGGATGACCGTATGAAAACTGAATTTGAAAAAGAAAGCTTTTTATCAGTTAACAAAACCCCTTGATATCTGAGCAGCATGCACATAATGATACTAAAAGCTCACAATGGAACTTCAGAGGGCTATCAAGCCATGAAAGATCTCATAAAAAGACAAGTGATTAACTTGTTTAAACTGAGCAAGAATAGGACTCAAAACCACCTCTCTTGTTATTTCTTCTCATGTACACAGTGTTTTGCTTTGAATAAATGGATCTCACTATTGATACTGGATTCATCATTTATCAGAGAATGAAACAAAATTTAGATTATTTAGTTGGTTCACAGAATACAATTCTGCTGATCATAAAAGAGAAAACAACCAGTTCAATGAACCACAAATTGCTAATGTGAATTCAGGCTCAGAAATATGAAAATTCTTTTTTTTAAATTGTCCCAAATTTATTGACTGCTGAAGTACTGAACAATTTTATTAGTTTACATCTTTGTATGTATTTCCATAAAACTATTTATCAAAACTCCTGGTTTACCAGCTGTATATTTAACAGCATTTTAAAAATAAACTTTTAAATGAACACAACCTACAAAAAATAGTACTCATTACAATTACAAAGCCCTATAGCAGCTTGGTAATGTGTCCTTAATCAGGACAGAAGTAGTTTGTGGGGTGTATTACAGTTGTAATACAGTTAAGAGGATGTATCCATAGAAGATGAAAGTTTGCTCTTCAATTCATTACCTCTAGTAAAATCTATTAGATAAGCACAAAAAGCTTGAGCAGGAGAATGGTAGCTAAAAACATGAATTTAAAAGAAAAGCAAGTTGTTAAAGGACAACCATTTAAAGGTTTTATGTTACTTAACAGGCCCTATAAAAGGTTCAAAATAGTTAAGTACAATAAGTATTTGTTTCACAAAATGTAACCTGCTTAGGATGTTTACGTCTAAAAACTG
Organism: Merops nubicus; assembly: GCF_000691845.1. Taxonomy (NCBI): domain Eukaryota; kingdom Metazoa; phylum Chordata; class Aves; order Coraciiformes; family Meropidae; genus Merops; species Merops nubicus. The sequence goes on along the minus strand of NW_008592904.1, from coordinate 26,846 downwards.
AACATTTGAGAGGTTTGCAGGATAATGCAACCATTTCAAAATACACAACAGGGAGGGGCTGAGACTGTGGTATCATGTTTGTGCTTCTGCCCTGGAGAACCATTTTAATAAATCCAGAAGCTATCTACCTACAAAACTGAAAAAAAAGAGCTCTCCTATAAAGCAGTATATGGACTGTACAATCCACAGTATTCTGTGACCAGTACACAGTGTTCTGTATATAGTAACCAGTATTTATTTTGTTCCTGAAATTAAACATGAAAGTTAGATATTGAAGCGTATTATTTTTTACTGCTTGTTAACTTGTCACATGAAACAGGATCCTGGGACATGACTACCATAATGCAAAGGTAAATCATTCAGGCTCTGTATGTCCTTGGCTGTCACATGGGTTTAGAGTTATCTTCTCAATTTCTGTTTATCTTTCCATCTCAAATAGCAGTTAAGGCTAGAGTATTATTTGGGGCTATACTAAGGGGGAGACTCCAACCTGTCACTTTTAGTGATAGAATAAGTAATTAATAAATAAACTAATGAATAATCTTCACTTTAGAAGTATGGCCAGATAAAGATTATTCGCAGCGCCATCCACCCCCCACTATAACTATTACAAACAATACACATTAATGGCCCATGAATTTATTGTGTAATTTTTAGCTTTCTCACTCACACCATATTTACAAATCGTGTGCCCTCCTTTCACTGAGATTCTGACATCTGCAATGCAGAAATACCCATGCAGCACAGCCACCCTATATACTTCTTTCATAATCAATGGTGCAACACAGGAACTTCTACAGTTTGCTTCATCTGCCTGGTTTTGAACTCCTTTATAATGAAGTGGATAACATCCTAAAAATATAGTTGCTTAACTATGAAGCTAAAGGTCATTGGTTCAGATGGAAAGTTGTACGCTGTAGATTGGGATGAAGCACTTCCACCACTGCAGATCAAAGCATTCTGAACGCTGCAAGTATAGATCCTATTGGTGTAATGTTGAGGAAATGTTATTCATTTCCAACTTACGGCTGATGTGTAAGGTATGTAATGGTGTTATCTAGCCAATAGCATAGCGTTGAGAGAGTACAGGGGACCAGGAGAAAGAGCAAAGATTTCTGGGATAGAGTTGGAGGACTGTGTGACGCAAAAAGAAAAAAAACATAGTGCTGTCTTGTCCATAGTGCCCTTGGGAAATAGTTCCTAGAATGGACTGTCACCAAAATCATAGAATCATAGGATCGTTCAGGTTGGAAAAAACCGTTAAGAACATCAAGTCCAGCCATTAACCTAACTCTTACCTATCTGCACTTTGTTTCAGAAGGATGTAGTTGGCTTATCCCAAAAGAATACACAAAAAGTGGTAGAGTGTGGATGATAAGGATTCTGAAGTAAAAATTCCTATTTTACAGTATAGGAATGTACACAGACACCAGCTCTACCTAAACCACCATACACAGAATTAAAGAAACATCTTTCTAGGTAATCATTTAAGAGACAATAAAGAAAATCTACCACAGAACACAAATATTTTAATAAGATTTCGGGCTTTCCTTGTTAAATACTCAAATTTGACATCTTTAAATCTTTTACAATCATTTTAGTTATAGAATACTCCAAAATATGTATTTTCATTATGAAAACATGCAGCCATTATATAAAGCCTACTGATAAAAAACCATATTGTTTTAATATATAGTATAAAAAGATACAAATGTATAAATTCTATACACATCAATAACTATCGTATACCTTACAGCTCATTTATTTTTTTCAGTGCACACTCTACAATGGAATATTTGAAGTACTGTAAATAGTTTGCAAGAGTGTTTTTCAGCTACATTGTAAGTATACCATTAGCTTGTCTTGTTCATGTTAGAGATCTGTTTGTGCCATAAAGTTCAAACAAACATGTGACTTCTTTAAATTCTAAGCAAGCAATTTGTAGGCTGCTCATCCATTATCTCCAAGCGCGCTCTCTGTGCAAGGTCTACTAAAGTAATGGTTCTTTCATCAAAGCCTAATGGTTTGTTTCAAATAATCAAAGTAGTGTTTATATCACTGTCCTCAGGTGCAACCATTTTGTTTCCAGGAGAACGGCATAGTACATGCTAATGTCACAAGTGATAAATCAAAGCAAGTACATTTGTTTCTCTACCTTAACCAATCTACCCTATGTCTTCAACAACAGCAAAAAAATATCACCCTGGCATTTGCACTCTGTAGTTTATTCTGAGAACACGAGTAATTTTGCACATAGTAAAACACTGTACGTAAAACAACTCGCTCATTCCCTTCTAATAACAAGTATAGTCTGACATACGTGGGAACTAGCACTCTTGTGATCTGAAGCAGGATAGGAAGATTCTTCTCCCCAGTACAACTTCTCATGAATCCTGAGATTATTTTTATGCAACATCCCACTTTTGGTTAAATAAAGTGTGTCTGATCAGCTCAATTCTCCATAACACAGTGACAGAAATTCACTACTTTATTCTTTTTTTAAAACATTTTTCTCAGGGGCAAGAGAGGTAAAAACTTTGCAAATCCCTTAACTGGAAAAACAAACAAACAAACACCCCCACCCTACTGATACTTTAGAAGTTCTTACACAATTCAATGGATATACAGAGAAGAAGTGAAGTCAGATCCATAACCACATTTTCTCTTATTTTTTGCAATTTTTTTTGCAACATTGGTAAGAGTTTAGTGTATCTAATGTGATGAGATTTCAAATACCCTGTGCACCATGTTGGATTTGGTGTAGTAATTACTCCGGTGATGTTATTCTTACCAAAAATGTGCTTGGAAAGTTAAACAGGCAAAGCTTTCTGTCCAACAGGAAGCAAACCTGCATAGTCATCAATCATGCCCCATTTTCAACTAAAGGAATGACACCAATAGCAGCGGCAGGAGATTCTGTCAGTCCTATCAGACACAGGGTGCAAGCTGCCTGTATTAACAGCTGAAGAATCATGGAGCAACATGGGAATGATCACAGACAAGTGAGCCAGAGTTAACCAAAGGTTCACTTGCTTTATGAATCTAAGTGCAAGTAGTCACCTTCATCATCATCCAGTATCTGAGGAAAACTAGTACTCACATTTTGTCCAAGAAAGCAGGGAGGAACAGTTGCACGACTGGGTGAGGATTCTGAATGAAGAAGGCATTTAATATAATGTTGGGCCTTTGGAAATGCTACCACACTGAACATGAACTATATGTGAACTATAGAAAACCAACCAACCACACACTTTTGCATCCATTTAAAGTCTGGAAATTTGAAATGCAAGATTAATTGTGAAGCAAGCAGTCACCTGCACTCCAGGTCTTCTCATGATACCAATCTGCTTCCTAGAAGACAAAATTTGGTAAATTGCCCAGATCTGACAGAATGCATCTTAGGAATTACTGGGATGCTACTGCACATCCTGACACACAGAAGAATGGAAATAAAAATCTGCAATTAAGAAAATGCTAACAAATTCAAACAGATAATTTTGTGTTATGAAACTTCCTCCCAATTAACATTAATACCGAAATACAAAAGCATACAGGGAAAAAAAAAAAAATCAGAAAAAAATATTCAATGATGTTACACCATACCAAAACATGAAAAAGATTTTTGTTTAGATGTCAATCAAAAAGAGTGTTTATTTGAAACATTTTTTTCACAAGTTTTGCCCCAGAATTTGGCCTATAGCAATTTTTTTTTTTCTTAAAACCCAGGCCTGACCCAGGAATTTTGGTTTCAATAGACCTGGATGACTGCATGAGCAATTGGAATTCAATGCCATTAGGAAAATCCAAAGCCTGAAAAAACTGCAGAGAAAACAGTTCCTGAACCCTCTTGCTTTACATTCTTAAAGCGATTGATCTATTTTTTTTCCCAAGCCTACCTGTGGATGCAGGAGGTAAACAGAAATATATTTGGTGTCCTCTTTACTTTAAATAAAGCATACCAAGGTAAAAAATGGCCAAGAAAGAAAGGCTGCCCAGGTTTTGGTTTAGAAAATATGGCTGTCAAGAGGAGCTAAGAACAGCAGTTCTTAGTCTGAGGAAGGAGGTCTGGAAAGTACCTGAAGGCCTGTTTGGCTTCTCTTTCTTATTCATTTTCTGTCAACCACTTGTCCTTAGTGGCAGAAGGATGGAAGATGCCTACTCAGAACCAGGAAGTGTCAAGTAGCATCTAGGCAGTAGGCACCAAAACAGGTCAGTAGCTGGTATCATCAGCATGCTCAGCTCCCTCCCTCTTGACTGCTGGAGCCACTCACTTCACAAAGTGGCTTCAGATGCCTGATAAGATTATGGAGAAAAAAACAACTCGTGCCAGAAGAGCTATCCAAGTAACAGGATAGCTGCAGGGCTATGATGTAGAAAGTCAGAAAGGTAAGAAAAGAAATCCCACTTCCGATTCTTCTTTGTGTATGTCAAGGCTATTACCAAACAGGTTAAGATGTATCAAATGTGTCATCCCAAGAAGTGAGACAACGATCAAGTTTTCCTCTAGCTAATTTTACACAATCAGAATAAGCTCCCCAATGAAAGTGTGAATAAATCGATAGATTAAATCTAACATTAAAAATACATTCCTACTGACTTGCTTTTGCACAAGTCACCACAAAAACTAACTTTGTGAAAAATAAAAGGAACCACCGGATATAAATTCTCCTCAGTTCATTAAGGTAGGTATTTCATTCACTGAAAAAAGCCTGAAAACAAAGACTTACTTGACTAGCCATCTAACACTAAATAGTGATTAATTTTCTACTACCACACTCCCTATTAGTATTACTCCCAAATGTTCAGTTTAATTTAAGTACTTTCTGATTCATGAACAAGGGAATAACATACAGCTATAAAAAGGTAATCCAATCCTAAAATGGCCTTAACCCCCATAATCTGCACTTCAATAGCAAGGGAAACTGTATAGTTTGGAAACTGTAATCAAGATTATTTTTTTTTTCAAACACACACACTGGAGCTGTCCTTTGCTCCCATCACTTATTAGATTACAATAAAACGAACATGCTCTCTTTATGGTGGGAACACAGCGACCCTGGGGTGATTTATAATCTTGTGAAACCCTGTCCACACTGCTGACCAGACTTTTTTTTTTTACCTTTTTTTTTTTTTTTTTTTTTTTTTCCGCCTCGGCCCCAGTTTTTTTTTTTTTCTTTTTTTTTTTTTTTTTTTTTTGAGGTCACTATCTGTTTCTTCAACTGATGTCTTCCTGCTGTGACAACACTGTTGGATAGCTGTCAGCACAGAAGTATTTTTCAGGCTATGTATTATCACTGCACACACTTCTCGTGGGTTGTTGGCTGTTTGTTTTTTTTCCCATTGAAAGCATTTCTGTGCTTGGTGTTTAGACAGAAAAAGGAAAAAGTTCTAGGAATTTCTCATTAGCCTGATGCCTAACCCGGAGGAGACAACTAAATCGGAAAATAATGAAGTGAATCTCTTAACGACAGAAATAATACTGTTTCTTCTAAACTTACCAAACTACTCCTGACTACATATTGGGATACAATCTTTTTAGCAAGTATGTATTCCCACTTCAGGAACAAAGTTTATGGATTATTCCTAGATAAAACAGAAAATATTCCATAGATGAACAAAATGGAAATTTCTATAAATGCCTATAAAACACTTTCAGGCATAAAAAAAAGGAGAGAAAGAAGCAGATCATGTATGAACAGTGCACCAAAAAATGTATAGACGGGAACTTCCACAAATATGGAAATAAATACATAGTTTTATTGTTTATTAAATAAATGTAATTTGAGAAAATATTTTTTATGTTTTGCCTTCCTCAGCACACTTGCTCCATGAAGGAAATGGCTGTCTGAGGTCGGCTTATCTCACTCATTCTAAGGGAAAGCATTACTAATTTTACTGTCTCCAAATATTTTTAGCAATATATTTTTAAAAAAGCCTTGCTACAGTTCTTATTCTTTGCACACAGCAAGGAATTTTAAATCACAGCATTTTTTAAAACAGCGCTAAAAGTATGTATAATTTTATGCTTCTCCTAAAATGAGTTAATATTAATTTGATTTACGCATTCAAAAATTAATCATTAAAGATAGGTTAGAGCCAAACAGTGACTTTGTTATGACCCTTGGGCAAGACATTCTTGTATAACCTCAAGTGAAAGTTTATGATGATAATAGCCACCATCTCCTCCTCAATTGTCCATGCTATGCCAGGAATTCAGTAAACTGTGCTGCACAGGATGCATTCCCTGGTATCCCTACTTCAGATAGCACATGGATCAGTTACGGAAACCGTCTCCCCCTGATCTATCTGTCCATAATGTCGACAGAACAAAAGTTTCAATTTGGTCATAATTAGAACTTGATCTATCAATAGCAAAATCTGCACTGAACTGAGTGTGGCAAGATGCATCTTTTAAAGGAAATGCTCAGCTAATCCACATAGTAGCTACTGGATCCTGTCTTTCCCTACCTAAGCTGGTAGCGTTTCAAAACTTTTCAATGGAAGTACAAAACAGCTATCACTTGAAACAATATTAGAAAGCTATGAGTAAATATAATAATAGACAACTGAATTATGCACCAAACTTCAACAACTTTCTTCATATGAAAAGACTGCAGAGCTAAAGATGTAACAATTTTTTACTGAAAATGTTACTGTTCAATATTCTACTAAAGACAACAAAATACAGCATTTCAATCAGTTGTGCCTGACAATTTCTTTACCTGTGAAAAATCTGGTTTAGGAGAATAAAATTACAAGCAGTTTTCATAATATTGCACTTCACATTTAAAAATTAAAGAGGCTTAGGCTGGAGTTAACACCAGATATACTTTATTGTTTTATTCATCACTATAAGCTGTTTCAGAAGGATAAAAAAAGTATTTCACTTCATGAAGATAAGGACAAATTGATAATTGTAGCAAATAAGTCAGGTTGTCCTTTGCTCTCAAGGAGGTAACCTACTGTTTCACTCCTCTAAGGACTTGCTTAATAAGATGAACAAAATCTCAGGGAAAAAAAAATCAATTAAAATGGAGAAAAGTCCCTTAGGATAAAGTTAGCTTGTCAGTCCATGCATTTCTCAATCATTCCTTCAGTTTGTTCTAAGTAGCACTCTTTTCAGTAACAAGGCAGTTTCAGAAGTGAACGCTGAAAACGGATGCTGGATCAGCAAGGGCTGCTGGATAAAAGAGGGGTTAGAAACTAAAATACCTGATAGATGCAGAAAACATGGTTAGAAACAAAGTGCATATTCCTAGGATTGCAACATGAAAAGGCAGTAGGAGCTGCTAATATAAAGGAACTTATATATTGAACCATTCACTTATTAGTCTTCTAACCAGGTCCTTATAGGGCCTTTACTTTGCAGTGTATCAGGGGGAGGAGTGGAGAGATTATCCATTCATTCCACAAACTACAAAAAAAAGCTCTCCCAATCTCCCAATTTGTAGTCATGAATAGCCACCAATGAACTCCACCTTAGAAGGAGAGTCAAAGAACAAAGCAGGAAACACAAGAATATTTCCTCTTAAACATTCTTCATCCCATTTGCTGTTAATTAAAATTTATTTAAAAAAAAAAACAAAAAAACAAAAAAACTCTTCTTGCTCTTTCACATGCAAAACATTCAGAAAAATATATCCTAATTTTTTTTTAATCTATTGGATTAATCATGGTCTCAGATTACACGACAGATTTATACTTTTGTATTAAAGCACTCGCCACTAAAGCCTGAATGCCAGTCCCAACAGTATGGCCCAACAGTTACTGGCAAATTATATTGTGTTCATCCAAAATTTCCCACCCAGTGTGTTCTCAATTAAAAAATAGGTAAATAAATTCTGTATGTACTATTCCTTACACCTCCGAATGTGGCTGCATGCTGTTATGTAGATGCTGTGTTTCATTCTACTTATTACTAGTAATTTCAGTGACAAAAATGACCTTTCTAGAGTACAGCACTGTTAAAGCTTTTTACCTAAAGGGGCAATATAGCCAGAATTATATTTCAGGTCAGAATAAAATAAAAGTGGCTATGCTTATCCAGCAAAGTTATTGCAAAAAAAAAAGAGGACGTGTTTACAGCACATTTCCTATTTTGGACAAAATCTGTGTACAGACATGTAAGGTACGATTCAGTTGCCCAAATAGGCCTATAGCTATTTTAGTCCCTGTCAGGGACCATGATGGCTCCCAAGAAGAAACAGATCTCCTTAAAGTCACTTGTCACACCTGCCAGCCCACTACAGGTGTCTTAACACTGGATGCTTACACACAGAGCACCTAAAGCAGCACTAGATGTCTATGTTCACGCAATTACATTGAGACCAATTTAAAGTAAGATTATTCGCCCCAAACTTGAGGCATCTAGTAACTGTCCAAACCTAAACTAGTGACCAAGACTCCTTCTATAGTCAAAGGAATAAAGACTGGCACCTCTAGAAAGCATTTAATCTTGTCTTTCTATACCTTAAGAGCAGACGAATGGCTTTTCTGAAGGTGCTCATCCCTCTCTGACTACAAAGGGGGTGTAGCTTTAATTAAAAAGAAATTACATATCTGAGGCTGAAGGACTGACATTTACTCTCTCAGTCATGCTGCTTCAAAAATATACTAGACTGCTTCAGATCTACTGCATTTTAAGGAAGAGTGTCTATAATTAGGTATTTCAAAAGCAGTTGTCTAAACCCCTATTAATGTCAAAGGAGCTCTAGCTGGTGCAGTCCAAGAAGTCTAGAAAGCTATGCAGTGGAGCAAATGTAGGTGTTTACTTCAGAATAATGAATCTTCCTTTGACTGTATTGACTCGACTGCCATTGACTAAATCTAGGTGTCTGAATCCAGAGCTCAATTCTCCCCTACAAATTTGATCAGCTGTCTGAATACAGGAGCCTAGTGCCATCTGCAATGCCCTGAAGTATCCAAGACACGCAGACAAGCTGGCAGATTTGACAAAAGACCTGAGAAGGACTTGCACTCATCTGAACAGCAGCTGTAAAACAGAGAAGATACCCTAGGGCCTTTCAAATGCATCTAGACGCCTGTGTTTATGCAATTGAATCATGTCCTACAATTCCAAACAGCAAGTTAATTTGAAGTAGCTAGTGCATTAAAATGATACGTTAGCTTACTTGAAAGGAACTTCTCCACACACAAGTCTTTCACCTTGTTGGCCTGAAACAAGTGACTGGAAGATCTTCCCTTGTCAACCTAAAGAACATTATTCCTTCAGACACTTAACCCTGGATTTCTACTGTATCATGTAATAACCTTAAGTCAAAATTTTTATTTACCTGTGCTCCTAATGTAACATTTTTATTTGGATAAATATACCCACATTTGATGGTGAATGTGTCATCCAATAGCTAAAAAAAAGTGAAGAAAAAGATGCTCAAAAAAATTATATTCTTTGGCTACAGCACATTTATTACTCTATCATTAGCACAAAGTTTTAAAATATTAGGAGCTGTTAAGATTTTCACACTGTTTCCACCTGATCACAGCCACCTCATAATGATAAACATCAATGTGATAGTAACCACAACTTTGTTATTACTCTGAAGGTAAAGAATAAGAAAGCATTTCATAAAAATTTGTTCCACACACCTTCTGTAATATTTTAGACATTTAGGCTGTTGCTACATATCATTATTCTGTCAGTAGCAGATCAACTGTAAGTTTTTCTATATATTTCCCCACAATTTCTTCCCTTTACTTCCAGTTTTCACTCATCTAAAGGTTCCTTTTCCTTGCTATAAATCACCTTAGCGCAACCATTTTGCTGGCTGTGTTCCAAAACCAAATGCATTTCAATGCAATGGAAAAAAAAAAAAAAAAACTCCAGAAGTCTAAAAAGTGTTGGTTCAGGTTGTTGTTTTTTCTTTTAGAATACAATTATTTCACTGAACCAGTTCAGATAGCTAAAGAAAGATCTGAATCAATGCAACTCACAGGACAGAACCATTGGCAGGAACAGGTAAGAGAACCTCTTGAATAGCTGCCAAGTGAACAGCAATAGAGTTGCCGTCCTAGCTCCTGTCTAAAAACTATATTTGAAAAAAATTAATTGCTGACATGAAGAACACAACTGACTGGGTAATGAAATCAAAACATGAAAACAGACAATCACTTTTTTTTTTCCTTAAAAAGAAATATATATTAAAAAAAAAAAAAAATTAAAAAAGATACCTATAATTTTGGATGGAGAAATAATGACCAGGAAATAACAAGAGAGGAAAATTGTAGTCTGAAAGAGGCCAGTGCAGAAGTTTCCCAAGCTCCAGAAACTAGTGGTCCTGTTGAATCCCAAAGAGCTGACACACTTGAGACACCAAGAGCCTCCCACTTCTGCCTAGGCCACCAGCACATGTTGGCATCAGTAACGGGCTCTTGCAATTGGGCTTATGTCCAGGTGGCTGGTGGCTGCGGTGCACATACAAAGATTACAGGGTTCATGCACCTGATGAAACAAATATGAGTTGGGAGATTTTCTGGGCCTGGAAGCCACTGAAGCATCAGTGCCATATTCCATTTCTGAGCACGCAGTTTGGGCTGGCCTCCCAGCTATTGTTCCAACCACACAGCAGTGAGCCAATAAGGGAATGCATTGTATGAACAGCTATCTTCTACTAATACTAACACCTTCATTATGCAGGTAATAACTGCTTGAGAAGTAAAAAAATATTCTAATAAATACTGGTCATGATCAGTGTCTTCTTCCGACTTAATTCCCCATACGGGAAAAACGAAGACTGATATAAAAATCAAAGATTGTGTTAAATGCAAGGTAAAAAATTGAGTGCCCTTGGACAGCAACTTCTGACACGCTTCATCAAAAGTATAAAAAGCATAAAAACATTCTCAAAACGTGCCAACTCTTCCTACACTGTAGAAGGACCTATAATACATTTCACATATCTTGAAGCAGGTTGCTTCATCACATGACCCTGTTGCATCTCAGTATGTTGGTTAAAGTTGAAAGGTTGCCATTATTCAAATGGGAAATAACTGGTCAGCATCGCCAACAATTTTTTTTTTTTTTTTTTATTTTAAACCACAATCAACCTTATTTTACCCTTAATACTACAAAATGTGAGCTCTGGAAAATAGATACCAAATATGTAGCTGACATTTTCATCCTCAAGACATAGTGGAACGTCATAGGCCTAGTCTAGTTGATTTTCAACAACTACTGTTTTCACACATTATTTGACTACTCACTACCAGTTACCTTTTTGTTTCAGAACCTGAACAACAGAAGTTGTAATGTCTTTATTAGACCTAGGAGACTCTGTTCAGGATCGTCCCACTAACTCTCTTTTTTTCTTTTTTTTTTTTTTTTTATTTAAAAAGACTCTAACCATGACAGAAATATAGCTGCCTAAGTATGTGCTTCTACAGCAGTTTAAGTTCATGTACATTGAGGCCACAAATTTACAATGTCGTCTTCCTCCTGTCCCAAGCCATGCACTGCTAAGCCTTTCTCCATAGAAGCACTAGAATTTGTGCCGTATAGTAAGACACTTCAGATGACTGGTCTGACTGGAAACTAGTCCTTCCAAAAAGAGAGAGGAGGGAAAAAAAAAAAAAAAAGAAAGAAAAAAAGAGGATTAATTTTCAGCTGGTCTGAGCAGGGAAACAACCTGCTTACCATACTCCTGTTTAATTGGAACACTGTTGTTCGCGGACAGCAGAGAGTTCTTAACCTTGTCTAGCAGAAATGTGTTGCAGCCTGTCTTGATCTACATAAAATGAAAATGTGGTTATATCAGAGCATTCATCTCACTTTTAATTTAGCTCGCACAGGTGAGAATATTAGTGAAGACACTGCTGCACTGTCTTCATCAGGAACTGCCAACTGTAAAGCCTGGTACACGCTTTTAAAGGGACAATTCTCTAGCTGCCAGACCACACTGCCAGATCTTCGCTGCTCCTGTTACACATGTTGACCAAGTTACCGGCTCCTGTCACAGTCACACTTACCTTCTGCTATGAAAATATACCCTAATAGTGGCTAATTTTTTCATGGGTGGTAACACTAAGTCTTGCTCCCCCAATGCACATTCTTCTTGTGATGCTATAGGCAGGAAATGCAAAAGACTAAGTTTCAAAGAGACCACAAACTTTCATGTCTCTCTGGACTTGGAAAGCAGACTCCTCCTGCATGTGACACTTCTGTCTCCCATTACCTTTGGGGGGCTGGCTCTTCAAGTAATTATAAGACTCTGACTTCAGAGTTTTAAAAAAAAATCCCTAAAATCCCCAAAATTCTTTCCTAATCTTTTTCTGATGGTGAGATAGACTGTAAAGTTAGCCCAGAGAAGTTTGTCTTGCTTTTTATCCAAAAAATGGATTTAAAGAATCTTGTCTTCAACATAAAGCTTTCACTTTAAAAAAAACAAACAAACAACAAACAAACAAACAAACAAAAAAAAACCTGTAACTCCTTTTGTATGACCCTATTCAGACTGCTTTTATTCAAATAAAAGTGCCCATTTCAAGCCCTAACCAGAAAGAGAGCTCTTCTATAAACCCCCCTGAGAAGCTCCACACAGCATGCCTCCAAAGTGCACAGCTGCCCCTAATAACTATTAACTCTGCTGGGCCACTCGCAAGTGAATCAGTAACACTCACGTTTTGTTGGGTGGGAGACCTGTACTGCAAGAGCTCAAACAGCTACCTGGGCTGAGAACACTACGAGGTTTGCTGCCATTCATCATCAGATATGCTATCAGAAAGCACTATGGCAGTGCAGCTCAAGACAGTGATGAGCAAATATTAAGTGAACTGAACTTAGTTATTCCAGAATCAGTGAACAATCCAGCTTTATATTCCACAAGCAACATGGAATGGAGGAGATGACTTCCTGCTCACACAAAACCAGGCAGGACTTACACACACCCTCAGTTCTCCACTTGAAAACTGTTACCTTTATGGTTGCAATTAGTCAGGTCAGACTCTAGGTACCTATAAATAACCAACACCTCTTCCAATGACACTACTGATGGACCCAAATTCAAAGATACAAATCTTAATGTTTTACTGCTATAATTCTTTCCCTGATCCTCCTCTCAGAAATGTCACAAGGTCCTTCACTGTCCTTGATAAAAGCCAACACCTCAAAACCTAACAAATACCAGTAAGAAGCTATTTAAACAGAACAGAAATTTAAGGAGAGATTCTCATTCTATAATTCCTTATAAAATTAAAAATATTAATAATCTTAATACCTTTTAAGATAACTGTGTCACCATAAACACATCTGAAAGGCATAAAACTTTTGCTTACCCTAAGTCTTCTCTTTCCTGCAATTTGTTTACAGTCTGTATCTGGTTTGTCATTTGAGAATACCACGCATCTGTCAGATGTTTCCTTACCTTTTTCCCATTCATTTCAGAAAATGTTCTATTATCGGACAATTCCTTGAGCTTGATTCAACCATCTCAATTAATTGTTGGGTTACTCTAGCTGTAGTCAGTAGTCTTTATATCTTATCTCACACTGTTTTAACTCATAATAGACTTGTTTGCTAGCAGACTGAAGATTAAAAACTTTTTTTTTTCTTTTGAACACTAGTCCTTCAATCCTGTTTGATCCTGAAAAGTCACAAGATATTATACCTTAGAACATGAATGTATATAGTCAAAGTACCAGACCTGGAAATTCTGGTATTGTCTGCACTTAACGTCCCTATCTCAAATCACTTCCTTTTTGACTGGGGAAACAGGAACTACTCAAAATACTCTTAAACTAGATTTTCGTTAAAAGTGCCATTCTTACAATTAGTCATGACTTTGGACCCTGACTTTTCTTTAGAATAGAAAAGTCCTTTCACATAGTACGCAACATCTTAAAAGCACCTCACCTGAACAAATACCAAATCTTAAACAACAGCCTCACTCCAAGAAATAACTTGAAAAATGTCTCCTTACTGAACAGATCTGCTGTTGGGGAGTATTAAGGCAAATGTTTGCTCACTTTAGAGTACAGTTTTTGACACTCTTTACTGCCATTAATCCTGCAAAACTAACACGACTTCACTCACTGTGCAGGAGTCCCACCCCTGTTGCTGCAGCAATAGGATTATTAACAACATAATCTTTGCACCACCAGGTTTTTTTTTTTTCTGCTACATCTATATAGTCCCACTAAAAAAAAAACACTATCGTTTACCAAAGCAATTAGACTGTGCATGTATAAACATGGGGAAAAAAAAAAATTGTTACTCCTGATGAGCATTTGAAAGAAAAAAGGATGGCAAAAAAATGCAGTGAAAGATTTAATGAGCTCAAGCTATTTAACTTATCAAAGAGAAGGAGTGAAGATCTGAAAGCACCAACCTAGGAAACAAAAATTCAATAATGTAAGCTGTTGTTAAGCATGTAATAGGAAAATGTAGGAAGAAAAAAAAAAGAAACATAACAGAAGGTGGAAGCTAAACAAACTTACAGTGAGATATGAAGAAACCCTATTACTTTATCCTGAAAGGTTTTATTATTTTTCCGAATTATATCTTTAAGTTCAAATTATTATTTCAACCTCAAGCAGAAATCCCAAATCTGTATTACAAAGATGGGCCATTTATTTACTTTTTTCTTCCCCTCTGCCATTAAAGGTATAAAGTGCCTTAACCTGTTTTCCCCTGACTTGACTTGTTCACTCACAAGTAATGGTCAGCCTCAGTGTTTGTCATTAATACACAACATCCAGTGGCCTGTTTGCAGTTTCATATTTAAAGTCAGTTCAGCTTTATTAAGAGGAACCCTACCTCCAAATAAATGTCTCTAATTATCAAATTCCCTGAGCAAGACACCTGAGCTAGCTTCAGAAAGTTAGTGAAAAAGAGTCACGCTAGTACGTTCTTATCTGTGATGAGATGCATAGACGGAAACAAAATGAGGAAACTGAACTAAAGGGCTCTGAAACATCACAACAGCTTGTGGAAAGTGATACAGCATAAAGAATAACATAAAACAGTATGTGCCTTTGTGTACCCCCTGTATTACACTAAGGTGATTTGCCCACATGCCCTAGGAACCAGCCCTAACTGGGCCAGGCTGGATAAAGGAAGAGTTACTGTGATTTTAGTGTGCTGCCACAATATTGAAACAGACATAATGTAGAAGGGAGATATTTAAGTTCAAAATGGTACGAAAAAGTACATTAGATGCCCTACAAATTATCAGTTAGAAGTCCTTCACAGTTCAGAACCTTCCTAGTGAAAATTATTTTTTAGCTTGCAAAAATAATGACTCTATTTTATTTTGCATTTGCAGTTATCTGAATTAAGATACGGGAAAACATTTGGAGCTCCTTGCCAAACTTTTAAGGGGAATATTTTTATATGAATGATTATGTGTGTGCATACATAAATTCCCTTTTGAACTGCTTTCATATTTGAACTCCAACATTTTTAAGAATGGGTGAAAGCAATTATTTCTCTTCTGATAATCTCGAGAAAAAATGGCATTAGAACCACAGAAGGCAGTGTAGAATATTTTAGATTCACAGGAATACTCACTGATCTAAGGAAATTCATCGTAGCTGATCTAAACCGCATGCTCCATTTCAAGTGGCTTAATGGATAGCAGAAAATGCTGCTTGGTAAGACAAAAGCATTTCAAAGTCTTACCAAAAAAATAGCTACCAGAGATACCACTGTAATAAAACTCTTTGAAACTAGTAGAACCCTGAAATACAAGCTCATTTAGACACAAATCTATTCTTCTGGAAACTGATTTGCAAATAGGAGACATTTCCAGAGCAGTAACTAAAATACAACATAATTATGCTCAAAAAGAAAAAGAAGCATTTGACTGTGAGTTTTTTCATGAGCAGGTCTGTGACCACAGATCTGCAGTGGTAAAAAGAGATTCTACTGAAAACAACAATCAAAATATTATCTAGACCTCCAAAAACAATCACGAAGCTGCATAAACATTCACTAAACAGACTAGGTTTAATATTTATCTTTTTTACAACATGCATTTTCAACAACAGCTACTAATACAGTCAAAAACACTATTCAAATTGGAATCTTAAATAACTATAATTCTTACAGCTTTCAGTTCTGACACCCACATCACCCTTTCAAATCAGAAAAACCTTCTAGGACTTAGAGAATATTGGTTCATTAGAGAATGGCCAATAAGGAAACTTCAAAATTCACATGCAGTAAAACATACTTGAACCTTAGAAGCTTCCCATATTGCTAGTTCATGCATCTACTATGACAGGAACATGATGCCTGAAATGCTTAATCTACATACTCCATCTATGTAGTTTTTACCTCTATGATCCATGCTCCCCCAGTTCATCCATTTCAGGTTTCTATATACATCTGAGCTCTGTAGTGTGAAAGATAATAACTTTATTGACTTAAATCTCTCTCCCACTATAACTACACATATAGAAAGATGAGTTTGTTTCCTAGCACTATAATTAAGAAAAAAAAAAACAAGCAATCAAATAACTTTTATAATGAAACATACATTACAGCAGCTCAACAGGTATTCTTACGTAGTTCAACTTGAAAGTCAAAGGCCAGATCCTTCATGTTTTCAGCTGAGGTGTTGCTTGCACTCACAATAAATTCTAAATCAGTAAAGAAACTCAAAGTATTCAAAGTGAAACATAACTTTGGCAGGGGCAAGGCAGTTAAAAAAATATAGATTATGTCTACAAACTTCAAGTATGGCAACTGCATAGGTTTGGACTTTTTATTAATATAATGAATGATTTTGGTAACCGGTTATCCCAACCAGGGCCTCAATTGTTTTAAATACAGGATATGTTGAAATGAACATAAAACTAGCTTGAAAGCTTCTCAGGAGAAGTTGCTCAGGTAGTGTTTTAGTATTGACCTGTCAGGAAATGAAAGCTAGAAAATACTGAGCTGCTCAGTCACATCAGTAAAATCCCTCCTAAGTCCATACACAGCACCTAGAAAATTACAGGTGTATTTTTCAAAAATACTATCTCAGAATCGGCCTTTGAACAAGAATCATACTTGGTATATCTAATTAAGTAATTAAAAATAACTAATTAAAAATAACTAATTAAAAAAATCTATAAACTATTCTAAAAATATCTCAACTTTGCATTTTCCTATTTTTAAAGTCCCTCACAAAACAGAACCAGAATGTTTGAGCTACTTTTGGTCGAGTCTTTCCTGCCTACCTCAAAAAGTTACATAAAATTAACTTCAACATTTCCACTGAAAATGCAGGAGGGTAGAGATCCTCTGTCTGCTAATTCTTTTACAGTTCAGATTATCATTGTGCAATAAGTAACACAAGAGCTTCAGTAAACAAGTATTGGCATCTTCATAAGGAAAACATTTGTTTCAGACAGGAGCATAATAACTGGTGTCAGTTAAGTCCATGGGTATCTTGCTATTGCCTCCAAGTTCGCTGCATCATAATGATCAAAGTAATCCATATTCTAGATATCCCATATAGCAAGAGTGTTTAAAACATTATTACTGTTTCAACAATAATAAACACGAACCACTAAAAGCTGCTGAATATTCAATACTATATGAAAGACTGCTATTTGTTCCTGTTAAGAAACGTGCTGATGATTTTAAAAAGACAGAGCAACTTCTCAACACCTTTCATACAGCACTGCGTACCCAATTCTAGACTTTGCAAACCAAAAGACTTATCACAAACATTCTTAAACCTCCTGACATCTTCAGAAATTCAGACAAAAGACATTCTTCTCAATTGCTCCTCCTAGTAAATCTCAGACACTAGATTTCAGTGTAGACAAATGTCAAAGAAAAAAGAATCGATCAAACAATTAAAACAACCTACTAAATTTCACTATATAACAAAAGAGAAACAGTGTGTATTACATAATTTACAAAAATGGCAAGACATTATCATAAATCCTTCTGACAAAGGAGGAGCTGTAGTTCTTTGGTATTGGGATCATTACACTGAAGAGACAGCAAAAAACATGGCAGAATTGTGTTATGTTAAAATGCCCCATTTTTTTTTTCTTTCAGAAGTCGTAAAATTATTTCTATAGCATGAAACTCCATCTAAAATGTATGCAAATTATGATGAAATCATATTAGGGAGAATGCCAGAATTCACAAGCCAGATATTCTGGCAGCCTACAATGCCTGGGTGCTCCAAACTTCCTGAAAACAAGTATCTCTGTCTTACTCCTGGCATTGAGCCCATGTTGAATCCCTGTTGACATAAATACTGGCTTCTTTGCATGCACAACAGACCTGAATGAACATCACTTCCAACAATACAAAGTACCTTCTCTCCACTGTGGATATGTGGTGGTACGTAATATTATCATCTTGATACAGAAAGTTAAGCAGTTAAGCTCCTTACAGTTCAAAAGACCACATAAAGTTACAAACCATTACCGCCATCAAAAATGGACCCAATGAATTAATATTTCAGAAATGCATTAAAAATTAAGACTACTCATTTTTACAGCTTCCTAAGTTTAGCAGAATATGTTCTTCCACCAAATTGTTTTACATTTAAGAAGAAGATTGTTATTCCCAGGAAAACGTTGTTAGCTTTAGAAATGAAATGCAATTTTTTATGTCTTTTTTCAATAAAATGGATTGTTTGTATTTTACAAATTCTTATAAAAGGAACTAATCCTACCAGTACTCAATATACAATGTCATATTTTGAGCACCATGTAGAATATCTAAAATATTTTATTTAATAGGAGAAAATGTTCATCATTTATTGAAATGTTCTTGGGCAATCCCTGGAAAACGCTATCTAAACACTGTGATACAGCTTAATCCATGAACTTCTGCGATTTGACTGTGAAGAAACTGCAACGTTTTTTCATACATTTTCCAGCACTAAAACTTTAAATTCTTGGCTCTGACAAAGCTGGCTCTAGACCAAGCAATTCTGATAGAAGTTATCATTCTTCATCCCAATAAAGTGATAGTGAAAATAAAAATAACAAGCTAGAAGCCAGTCTTACAGCCTGATATTCTATATCTCCCCTCCATGAAATCTTCTATCTGGCATCATCAATACAATTCAAAGTATGGCCTTTTTCTCTAAAAGCCTCTTCAGGTTATTTTGCAGCCTCATGGATAAGACATCTCCATAAGGCAGCCCTCTTGCGTCTATTATTAAATCATAGAAACATTTAGGTTGGAAAAGACCTTTAAGATCATCAAGTCCAACCATCACCCAATGCTACCATGAACATTAAACCATGTCCCCAGGTGCTACATCTACACATTTTTTTGAAACCTCCTGGGATGGTGACTCCACCACCTTCCTGGGCAGCCTGTTCTAATGCCTCATTACTCTTTCAGTGAGAAATTCTTCTGAGTAGCCAAACGAAACCTCCCCTGGTACAACTTGAGGCCATTTCCTCTTGTCCTATTGCTAGCAATCTGACAGAAGAGACCAACACCACCTCACTACAACCTCCTTTCAAGTAGTTGTACAGAGAGATAAGGTCTTCCCTCAGCCTCCTCTTCTCCAGACTAAGCAATCCCAGTTCCCTCAGCCAGCCCTCAGAAGACATGTTCCCTGGACCCTTCACCAGCTTCTTCTCTGGACCCGTTCCAGCACCTCAACGTCTGTCTTATACTGTGGTGCCCAAAACGGGACTCAAGGTGCAGCCTCATCAGTGCTGAGTACAGTGGGACAATCACCTCCCTACTCCTGCTGGTCACACCGTTTCTGATACAGGCCAGGATGGCATTGGCCTTCTTGGCCACCTGGACACACTGCTGGCTCATGTTCAGTCGGCTGTCCACCAGCACCCCCAGGTCCTTTCCCGCCAAGCAGCTGTCCAGCCACTCCTCCCCAAGCCTGGAGCACTGCCTGGGGTTGCTGTGACCCAAGTGCAGGACCCAGCACTTGGCCTTGTTACACCTCATACAACTGACGTCAGCCCATTGCTCCAGCCTGTCCAGCAGAGCCTCCAGACCTTTGAGGAGATCAACACTCCTGCTTAATTTGGCGTCTCTGCAAACTTACTGAGGGTGCACACAATCCCCTCATCCAGATCACTGATAAAGATATTAAACAAGACTGGCTCCTGATTAACTACCTCTGTCTCTTATAACTTCTTAAATCCTTCTCCAGATGTCAATGCCATCTCTCTACCATTCCCTGTTTAGTTCACATCAGCAAACCCAAAGGCAACGTCTGGAGGCTTATCGAAAAAAGGTAGGCTGAACAGGCTAAAGGCCATACAACATGTATGTGCTGGACATGTATGTGCTAGACAGCCAAGTCTTTGGCTTCTCTAGTTAAAAATGTACCTCAAGTGCACACATTTGTCCCTGTGCAACTGGAGTCCCCTTTTTTTCATACTCATTCTGAAAAACAAACACAGCAGACAGAAAAGCTGAATACACTGCCTGCTAATTACTAGATGACACTGAGGAAACGTTGAGCTCATTTCCAGGCAGCAACTGAACTCATAATCTGAAAATCAAATATAGACAAAGTGCTGCTTATGGTTGCTGCATGGTATCCAGGGTGCATTGTTCAGGTAGTGGGGTTCTGCTCTGCTTTCATTGCCCATTGTGTACCCAGACAAAAGTTCACTGAAGATCAAGATTACAGGAGCAAGCACTTACCTTGACGAGCAACCATGTATGAGAGATTCTTAGGAATAGATATAAAAAGAGGGAAAGTTCAAGGACACCATCCCACCTTATCCAACAATCCTGTGAAATTCATATTATCTGTATTGTAGATAACACGAGTGGAAGAACAAAATACTCGTGTGTCATTTTAAGAAAAAGGTATGCAGAAACAGAATAGGCACAAAAATTATTTTAGGATAATTTCCACTGCTCTGTCTACAAGGTCAATAAAACCATGTTTTTAGACCGAAAAGATACCACCTTCTACAAATTGTTGAAGACTTGGAAGGACTGCTACGTGCTTAGCTTGACAAAAGTCTCCACATGATGAAAACATGCCCTAAGGATACAGAGAGCTTTGGGTTTCCTATACAACTTCGTCCACCTACATCACTTCCTAGTTTTATTCTGAACGGCTGTATATTCACCTCTTTCCACAAAAGAAAGGTACTTCGGGGAGGTGGGAAATAAACGTTTTTCAGAATTCTTAAACATCAAACCCCAAGTAACTAGCTGTAGCAAAACCTCGCTAGCTCATCTTTTGCCAGACTGAAAGCAACCACAGAAAGCAAACAAGAGAGATTTCTTCTTTTTTTTTCCCCTTCCCTCCCCGTCAGAAGTACTAACAACTTTTCTCTTCTTGCTTAGCCACTAAAGGAGGGAAGTGATAATCCCTTTGAAATTCAGCACTTAACACCTATACGGTAGGTGATAATTGCTGCATTCCAAGAGGATTAGCACAGTGGAACCCACTTTACAGTGAAGTCAGACCATTCTGAAAAGAGTGAAGTTTTGTTAAAACCATGCCTACCCAGGGAAATTTTGCGTTTCCCGCCGGTTCTGTGTAGACAGGGATCTTGCAGCTTCAGACGGTTTTCCATCACATCTACAAAAAACTTCTAAAGAAATCAACAGGTGTTTAAAACACGTTTTCTGTTCAGAATAATAATACTGATAATAATAATAATAGAGCAAGAGTATCCCTAAAGAAGTACAAACGAGTACAATTCTGTCAACATAGCTTACAAAAAGTGCACAGGTCATTGTAGCCTAGCTTTTCTTTACAGACAGAAGAATATTTCCATTATCATTAACATTTGGCAGGCCTATTGTGAAGCAGGGGCTTACAATGAAACAGTAGTCAGTAATTTTATACTGTATCAGAACCCAGAGGTCCAAGCGACAGTCTCAGGTCTTGCATACCTATAGGAGATGCTTTCTATACTAATGTATATGCCATTACCAGGGGAAAAAATTCCCAAAGAAGGCAAGACGTATGAGTGATGGAAGTCCACTCACAAAAAGCAGAATAATTTAGGGCTTTTGCTCCACTTCACTCCAGCAGCAGAGACTTAGGCTCAACTTAATTTTCAGAGTTCTTCCACTGTGCAGTACCTCCCATAGAGGCAAGGATGCTCTGTAACAAGTGAGCTTCCTCTCCATGAACGAGCAAGAGATGTGGGGCAGGGAAGGTGGTGCAAACCCACATCATCTTTCCCTGCCACCAGAAAATGGCTAGAGGCAGCATCCAAAGGCCAAAATCACACTGGACCTCAGAGACCAAACGCATTTATTCTGCAATACACAGCAGGCCAGTTTGCCAAGCAAAATCGTAAAGCAGATTTTCAAGAGAGAGAAATGTGGCTTTCACAGCGCTCCGATTTTTCTTTCAAGTATTTCTTTACTTCTCTTCTTTACTTCTCCGTTCGTTAGCACTGACACCACTCTTCCTTTTCCTCCTTTCAAATATAGTGTTAAAATTGCTGTGTAACCCACAGTTCATTTCCCAGGGTAGGCTCAGGATGCTGCAGTTAGGATGCAGGACAGTTTCATGACACACAGGATGGTGATATATAAAATTGAAAGCACGGCTGCCCCCCCTCCTGCCACTATCACTCATTTCTGTCCCCATTGCCCGTTCACTTGTAACAGCACAACTGCTGAGGAAAACACATGGTGAACTGTTTTCCCAAAACAGATGAAGGTTAATAAAAATAATACTGAAAAAGGAGGCGTAAGCAGGCAGCATTTTTAACCTAGACCTGTTCCTGTGCAGAAAAGGGTCACACATGGCTGTACTGGCATAGCTGTACAGGAATGTGACAATGGTGCCTCAAGGAAACAGGAGAGACAAAATTATCTAAACCGGCCCTGCAATCAAAAAAAAGGATGTAAATCACAGCCTTACTTCTACAGAAAAAAATACAAACAATGGAGAACATTTATCTGATTAACTTTTATCTGATTAAGGAACTATTTATCCAATTCCTTTACCTATCATTCTTACATGATACATTTATTAACACATCATCTACTACTACACAGGTTTATTTCATACTCGGTTTTCATTCACTTTCAAGCTGCTGTGTTTCCTTTCTGGGCAGGTATGAATGCTCCAGCTACTGATCTCCACCCAAGAACAACCCCTTTCAGTATCTCTAGCAAAAAAAAGTATCAGGGAAGTTTAATATATTAAACTTGTTTATGATTAAACTTATTTATGTATAAACATAAATACGGGTTTTTCTTTTATCTGTTCTCTTAAATTTGTAAAGTAATGCCTCAAGTTTCCCTGTTTCACTGCCACGCAGCAATTGCTAAAGAATGGAACCTAAATTGAGAAAAACTGGCAGCTGTAAATGTCAAGATTATGCCCTCCTTATTACTGATACTCTTTTCCACAAAGCCCTCAGATCCTCTGATCATCATATATGGCAAGTGAGCACTTAAGAATGATGTCAAAGAAACTACTTCAACATCCAGGCAACTTTTAAAACCAGGCAACTCTTAAAGGGAAGATAACTCCAAAGAGCCAAGTAGATTAAAATGGTGACTGAAGACAGAATTTTCTCCAAGGCAAATTGCCAAGATTTTTTTGAAAGGTAAACTCCAGCTTTTAATTAGCATGAACACTCCTCCCTATGAGCATTTCTACTGCCTGGATCATCTTAAAAAGGAAAAAAGTGGCATCCCACAACTGTGCTGTGGAGCTTAGGTTTCCAGAAAGCACAACAGAGAAATTACAAACCATTGTCTATAAGCAGAGCCATGTAAGTAAGTATAGCCAAAAGTGAAGAAATTTTATTTAAAGCAAACAATTCCACAGCCAAGTAATTATAAAGCAAAGTAGGAGTAAAGAAAACATATTTTAAGCCTGTCAATTTCCCCACTTTTGTTATTGGTATTTTTTATTAGTTACTCATTCTTCTGGTTCTGTAAACTAAAATCTCCACTTAGAAAGCTAAATCAAGGATGATTAATATCTTCTGATTTAGGGTCCCTTCCTCCCACAATTCAAAATGAAGTGAAAGTTATCCTCAGCCTGGCCTGTCATGATGGGCAATGGTCCAAATCAAGAAAACTGGGTCAAGCATCTTTTAAAGCCAGTATTATATGCTTTAGCCAGCATAATTACCCATTTGTTTCTAATACAATACTGTTTTGCACTTGAGAATGGGAATAATAATTTCTTCCAGGAGTGGAAAATTAATATGTTAATAATGAAAGTAATATATATCCACTTCTCTAAAATGATGCCTATAACACAGTTTTGTTTTGTGTTTGTTTTTTGTTTGTTTTGTTTTTTTTCCAATTTATATGTCCACTGCACCATTTTATAATTACAAAAGATACTCCAGGGCATATGTTGTGCTAGTGTACAGCGACTTCTCTGGTGGCTGAAATCATTCAGCCCGTGGACTTGTGAATCACAAAGCACCCACAGTTTAGCAAATCCTGGTACGACACATGTCATGTCGTATCTCATTGCTTCAACGCAACCCCTGCACTCCTACCATATCACCAGTAGCAAAACACTTAAGTACAGCTGGGCCGAGCGCCGCTGACATCACACCGCCTGGAATGCATCCCTGCATCCTTGCGCCCATCCCCGCTCTATTAAAAGCACGAGGCATTTCTCTGAGCTTCAGGATGAGCTCAGATGATGTTTACATTTGGGACCAAAGCACTCACAAGGGAGTCTGAATTTTGTTCCGGGAGGGGGAGGGGGGCTGTATAGATTTAGTAATCCTCAGCGGTCTTTTGTAGGTGTTTAAAACCACCCGAGTTAGCCCAGCGACTCATTTCCACGGCCAGAGTGCCAACGAGCCCCTACATCAAACGTTCCTGGGAGGTGCCTGCCCAATGGCAGTGGGTACAACCAGCACTCTAATCACTGCTGAAATCATTGATAGCGCTGTCTATCCACACTATGACAGACAAAAGCTGAAATGTATTAAACATAGCAATCCATCATCCCGCAGATGGGAAGCAGGAGCCAACAGAGTTCAGAGGGAGCGACTCCCGCTGCTAACAATGGCTGAAGTACTGACAGTTCGCTGCTCCTCCCTGCTCCTCACCCAGCTCTTCTCCCAGCTCCCCAAGAGCAATAAATGAACAAACAGCCCACTAAAGAAGAAGGATTTAAACACTGTAGACTTGCTGATAGCTATTATGCCAACTCAGAATGCTTATAAACAAGATTAATGAAAAAAAGAAAAAGGAAGAAAAAAAGGCTGTTACATTAGGGAATTCAAATAAAGAAGAACACCCCCCCCCAAAACCCCACCAAACTTAAAAATGTTAGGTGTGTAAAATTCATCTGAATATGCGAGAAGCTGACGAGCTAAATATCTTGCACCAGCAGCTGGCAGCTGGAGACAAGCTACAAACAACAGTGCTCCAAATTAAGAAGTAATTTATGTGGAATACATCATTATTTTAACATGAGAATACAAAGCTTTAGAAGGGAGAGGAACGA
The DNA here is from genome assembly GCF_000691845.1 of Merops nubicus. Taxonomy (NCBI): domain Eukaryota; kingdom Metazoa; phylum Chordata; class Aves; order Coraciiformes; family Meropidae; genus Merops; species Merops nubicus. The sequence goes on along the minus strand of NW_008592904.1, from coordinate 1,479 downwards.
CTAGCGAACTTTTAAAGCAAAATAAGTCTGCAGCAAAGTGACGCTATTTATGAAAGTTGATTTTTCTTTCCTGACTTATTTCTTGTAGGACACATGAGTCACACAATATAGCCAAAGGAAAAACTGCAACTGCTAACACCACATTAGTAAAGTATAAAAGGGAAAGACACTTTTCTTAGCATTTCAGCCTTGTCATTTCCAATTTTCTGCTCTTTGGACATGCTTGTATTCAAATTCTGGAACATCTATTCAGCATATCAATCCTAATTAGACAATCTGGGTCTGGAAAGGATGAGAGCTGGGTCATTTGCATAATTTAATCATAAATACTCAGTGATACATATTTCCAAATGCATTTGTACAATTATCTTTTCATCCTTGGGGCAATGGTATTAATATGATTAGGCAATATTTCTGGAAAAAAACAGACAAGTATGCACTCTTTTTAACTGCAGCTTAGGGCGATATGAAAAATTAATTAATTTCTGAAGAAAATCAATTTCTGTACGTGACCACATTAGACATTGCTAAACCAAGACACAGAGTCCTTTCTGAATCAGAACATTTTATCATTTTTTTCCAAATTCTGATTGTTATATGAATGTTTCAATAATAAAATTGTTATATTATTGAAATTATCTTAATACATAGGCATGGAAAAGTGACTATTCCTTTTTCACGTTACCCTGACAGACATTGTGTTTTAAAAAATGTATTGTTTGACCAGTCAATAGGAAACCTTAGCATTTGGTCTGAACTCATCTTATGTGATCTTTTATTAATGCACATTATACCAATTGAATTCAAGGACAGCAGGAAATAATTCAACTCTGAAAACCACAGCTGAAAAAAAAATAGACCCATGCTAACCTGAAGTATTTTAAAATTAATATAAGGTTGCTTCCTTGTTTGTTTTGCTGCAAAGAATTAGATAAGGTGTTCCTTCAACAGAAGCATACTCATTACAAAAATGTTGTGACATATGTGGGATACAGCCAAGCACCCAGGTGGCTAATCTCGTTTTTAGAAGAAAGATACTGCTTTGTATGTTAATTGGTGCAAAAAAAAAAAATAAAAATTTACATTTATGTTTTTATATGTACTGTCTTTATTTCTTCTCAATCAACAGAAAAAGTAGAAATTACTGCATGCAAATGTTCAACATTCATTTAATTTGCATGAAGGTGCTTGAACAATTTTTTTATTCTAACAAGCTCATTTTTCATGCGTTTTGTCTTTCATCCTAATCTAGCATCTGTCATTCCTTTTTGAAGTTATTATCGGCCCAATTCCCTCTTGGACATGGTTGCTGGGTGACCGGTATCTTAGCACCCACTTTGACAGGAACAGATGTGAATCTGATCAAGAGATTTCCCATGAGTACCTGAAATCACAAACAACTTTCGGTAAAAACAAACAACCTCGCTGTCACCGTCTCTCTCTTGCCCTCCTTCCCATCCCTTCTCCCATCCCCCCCCC
>NW_008592903.1:0-1851 GCF_000691845.1 Merops nubicus | reverse complement strand
CGGGGGCTCGGCCCTGCCTGGGGGACGCAGGCGTTTGCTGGGGCTCGGCGCGGGTTGCTGTCAGCCTCACTCCTGGGTGTGCGTTCAAATAGGTGTAAAACCGTGACGCGTAAGGAGTCACAGCTCAGTGTTCCTGCACGGCTGAGCTGGGAACACTGTAATCACCTCATTAGCTGAGGTTAGGCTGTAACAGCCTCTCATGAAAACAAAACAGGTGACTTCTTTTTTCTTTTCTATTAGGTGCAGACATTGCTTCAGCAAATGCAGGACAAATTTCAAACCATGTCTGACCAGATAATTGGCAGAAATATCCTTTTTAACAGAAAGGTGCTGTGTGATACAGAAGCGTGTAGGTATTTTAAAGTGTATTTACCAGTGGGATTTGTAAGATGAGTTTTAAGTGACAATAAGAGTTTAAGCAAAGCTGTAGTTAAGAGAACCAAGCAATCAAAGCCCCCAGGCAGTGGTGTGCTGCTGTCAGAGTCCTTAACTGCAGTCACTCGACGACATGAGCTGCCGCATAGACGACCTGGAGAAGAACATCGCCGACCTCATGACGCAGGCGGGGGTGGAGGAGCTGGAGGGGGAGAACAAGACCCCTGCTCCCAACAAGAGCTAAAGTGAGTCAGCGGCTCGAGAGCCTTCAGACAAATCCTTGGGTCCCCTGGAATCCCTGGCTTTAAAGGAGGGGGACTGGTGGGTTTGATTTGTAGGCTGAGATCCATGCGGAGTGGAGTCACACACGGAGAGTTGTACTGTGGAGAGAGTTCTGTAGCCTTCAGGGTACCAGAAGGCTTAAGAAGTTAGTTCTGAGGAAGTTGTATTCAATAGGTGTATTCATCCTTTGGCTCTTTGAGTGAGAGCTGAAGTAATCATAGAATCATAGAATCCTTTAGGTTGGAAGGGACCTCCAAGATCATCAAGTCCAACCATTGAGCCATTAGGGCTCTAAAGTCCTCTGCTAAAACAGATCAGAATCTGTCAGGGTTGGAAGGGACCACAAGGATCACTCAGTTCCAACCCCTCTGCCATGAGCAGGGACACCTCCCACTAGACCAGGCTGCCCAGAGCCTCATCCAGCCTGGCCTTAAAGACCCCCAGGGATGGGGCCTCAACCACCTCCCTGGGGAACCCATTCCAGGGTCTCACCACTCTCATGGGGAAGAACTTCTTCCTCACATCCAGCCTGAATCTGCCCACTGCCAGCTTTGCCCCATTCCCTCTAGTTGACTGGCTTTGCAGCACAAGGAGGAGAAGAGATGGGGGGAAACACCAATAACAAAACAAACTCTTCTCTTTTTTCTCCTCTTACCATATTTGAGTGTTCTGAAAAAGGTCATGTCCTCATGTGTGCCACCAGCATCAGCTCCTGCTTTCATAGCTGGAAAGCCAGCGTGGGCCTGGTGCTGCTCTTCCATCTGCACCCTGCAGATTGCAGCTCCTCCAAGCTCCTGAAGCCTGGGCACACTCAGGTGACACCCAGGCAGGAGGGGAGGTGTGCTCTGGGGCACCACTCTCTCAAAAAAACTTCTCACTGAAAGATAAATGTGATATCACAGATTATACTAATTTCTCAGTTGTTAACCTACTCTTCTGTTACACAAAAACCCTGGAGAAGGAGATGCTTTATCTGCTTGGCAAGCAGCAGTTCAAAATCTAGTCCAAACCTCTGTAGATAAATTCCAGTGACCAGATGGCACCACACCCAGAGTTCACAACAATTGCTAAAGGCTCTTCAGGAGCTGGGGCAACACCAAAACTGCAGAAACAAAGGGGGGATTGTGGTTAATTATAATATAGAAGCTCTAAGATTTCACTTCAGAAATCCAGCTTCATTTCTGTAACCTGTGG
>NW_008592902.1:0-12549 GCF_000691845.1 Merops nubicus | reverse complement strand
AGGAAATGGCCTCAAGCTGGACCAGGGGCAGTTTTGATGGGATATTGGGAAGAATTTCTTCACTGAGAGAGTGGTTAGGCACTGGAATGGGCTGCCTAGGGAGGTGGTGGAGTCATCCCTGGAAACATCCAAAAAAATGAGTAGATGTAGCACTTGAGGCTATGATCTAGTCATTAAGGAGATGCTGGGAGGAAGGTTGGACTTGATCTTAGAGGTCCTTTCCAACCATAGTGATTCTATTATTCTGTGAGCCAACAGCACGTGCTTGCAGCCCAGGAGGCCAAATATATACTGGCCTTCATCAAAAGAAGCACGGCCAGCAGATCAAGAGGGGTGATTCTGCCCCTCTGCTCTAATGAGACCTCACCTGAAGTACTGTGTCCAGCTCTGGAGCTCTCACACAGAAGGCACATGGACCTCTTTGCCTCTAGAAGAAGGTTCTAGAACACCTCTCCTGTAAGGACAGGCTGAGAGAGCTGGGGTTGTTCAGCCTGAAGCAGAGAAAGGAGACCTTATGCCAGCCTCCCAGTGCCTGAATGGGGCCTGTAGGAAAGGTGGGCAAGGACTGTTTACAAGGGCATGTAGCAACAGGATGAGGGGCAGTGGTGTTAAGATAGAACAGGGTAGATCTAGATTAGACATTAGGAAGAAGTTTCTTACAATGAGGGTAGTGGAACACTGGAACAGGCTGCCCAGAGAGGTGGTGGAGGCCCCATCCCTGGAGACATTCAAGGGTAGGCTGATCTAGTTGGGGATGTCCCTGCTTACTGCAGGAGTGCTGGACTAGATGACCTTTACAGGTCCCTTCCACTGCAAAGCCTTCCACCATTCATTCCAGGATCCTAAATGTTGCCAGCCCGCTCGGACTGCGGGGGCTGGGGTGATGTGCAGCGAGGTCAAGAGAGTAAACCAAATGGCAGGGCAAAGTGAGACAACGAGGAAGCAAAGGAGAGGAGAAGCATTAGTGCCAACTAAAGATGAGTAAAAAGGAAGGCTAAGCACAGATGGTGGGAGTATGAACAGAGAGGAATATGGTGCAAAGAGGGAAAGGAATTCAATGGTGAGAGGGACAGCAGAGAACTGGGGAAGGCACAGAGAGTGAGGAACAGCATAGCCACCAATGTTTCCTTTTGTGGAGCAGAGAAGAATCTGACAGAAGGGTTGAGATCTGTAAAACCCAAAAGGCACCTCTCTGACCAGAAGCAAGGTGTGTGAGCAGGATGCAGAAGCAGTTTCCCTTCCTTTTAGGCAGCTGTCAAGGTTTGAGGCTGGGGCAGCCACTAGACAAATAACAGATGCTCTGTTAACCCACCTCCCTTCCCAAAGGGGAAGAGAAAGGGAATAAGGGTGAGAGACTTATGGATTGCAAAAGAAAACTAAAGGAGCTTTAATAAAAATAACAGTGAAGTGGAATATATACACATGTATATAAAACCAGCAGCAAACCCAGCACTCCCCATGGCAGCTGTGTCAGCATCACCACTGCTGCTGTGGAGCAGGTGCTGGGCAAGTCCCAGACTTGGACTCAGCAGCCGACAGGCACGATTCAGAAGCTGGATTCTGAAACTGGATTCAGGAACACATGGATCATGATCAAAGGCAGAATGGACAGAGCCCTCCTCCGACACCAGCCAGTGGAGAAGAGAGCTTGACCCTTGTAACCCCTCAGCTTTACACTGACCAGGATGTATATGGGATGGAATACCTTCTTGGTCAGTTTAAGGCAGCTGTCCCAGCCACTCCTCCCCACAGATGTGACCTTTCACCTTCTGCACCCCCAGTTTAGCAGTGACCCCAGTTCTAACTATAAACATTGAGTGTTACACGTGCTAGAAGTAGACACTGCAAAAAACATGCTATTAACTTCAGAAAGTGCAGTTAGAAGAGACTGAGTTGAAAAGCAAAAATCGCTGAAAATAATTAGTTGTATTTTAACTCAAACCAGTACAACAGGACAAGCAGTGAGTAATTATGGATGCACTACAGCAGCTTCAGAACAGTTCATGTAGGTTTCAGTGCCACAGGGCTGAATGGGAAAGAGGGGAAGCTGGAGCTCAGAAAACAGAGCAAGAAGGATTCTCTGCACTCACTTTCTGCTCCAGATTGTCGCAGCAGCAAGAGAAAAACAAACCTGTGATGTAGAGATGTGAAGGAACGAGTGCCTGGTGCCAGAGGAAGGGTAAGTGCTCCCTTCCCAATCCCTGGGTCTTACTGCAGCAGTAAAGTGGTGATAAAATGTAACACAAGCTTCCGTCACTGCAGATGTCAAGAAAATCCAAGTGCTTCACTGACCCTTAAGCCCAAGCAGGAAGAAGAGAGCTTTTGGCACAGGGAAGCTCTTCTGCTAGCTCACAGAATTGGAGCCTGGGCTACAGCAAAATAAGGTCCTTTAAGCTTCCTTTGCATATGAGCTATCAATAAACAAAACCTGGGTCAAAAGGGGAGACAAACAGAGAGACTCTTACCCAGCTTTTGAAAACCAGCAGGCTTTTACCACCAGAGATCTGTAAGTACTCACCACATGCAGCTCCAACAGAAGCACAGAGAAACATGTCATTTTGGCAGTTTTATTTCACCCCCCTTTATCATACAAAATACTTTACAATTAAAAAACATTTTCCCCAATAGAATCATATACAGATATTTATAATTAACAAAATTCAGTTACACACGAGATGGTGACCTTCTCCACAAAGGAAAACAATGACAGATGATAGAGTGAAAATTAAGATTTGACCCTTTCCCCACCATATTCTGGGAGGGGAGGCTACATTTACATTTTAGACTTTTATTCCTATCATATTCCCTCAAGTCTGAGCTCTGGGATCTCCTCTTACCCTGTCAACACAAGGGCCTCCACCTATGTCTCTAGCCTAAGTACAATATTCTGCTCTGTCATGAACAGAGACTGAGAAACCAGCATCTGGCTGTACCATGAAGTTACCCGTACCCAGAAAAGGGGACTGCTGTCCCCAGTTTTCCCTAGCAACCCACATATACACAAATGCAAGCACATACATGGGGGAAGCATGCTCAAACCCAGGATTTTTCACCCTTTCACCAAATGGCAATCCCACCCCACAAAAGCAACTTGCACTCAAGACACATCCAGCAGGTAGTCTCTGCAGAATGGATACCATAAGGTCTCACAGCCAAGCTGGGCATCACTGCAAATGAAGTCTGGCAAGAGGGCTGGACGTTGCTGTCTTCCCCACTTTGATCATTTGCCTACCAGCAGAGTGTCAGTCAGTCATGGAGGTGAAGACAGGAACCACTCATATGCTTAGGACACAACAGACAGGTAGGGGAAATTGCACACTTCAGCGGGACATCCTTGAACAAACAGTTGCCAATGATCTTCCCCACCAGAACAACAATGTGTGTGAGCCCTAACGAGCATTTTATCTAAGGAAGGTCACTGCTGGGCTGGGCCAGCTCTGCACTCACAGGGGAGCCCATCCCAGAGTCACTGCTGGAGGCCAAATGCCTGAAGCAGTGTGGGAAGGTCACGGGCATCAGCTGCCCCATAGAGGTCACTCTGCCCCAGCATGGAGAGGGCCATGCGGAGGGTGCTCCAGATGTTGTCAGACATAGCTCCTTGCTGCCCTCGTGGACCACGGCTCTTCTGCTGCATGTGCAAAGCCTCCAAGAAGTGCTCCACAGCCTCACTGTCAACATGAGAACACACATATGCTTACTGAAGACAACTGTACATCTCATATTCCCTCCCTCAATTGCTTCTGAAGTACTTCCTCTCCAAGTTTCCTCCTCTTCACCAGATCCTGCCCCACTTCAGAACTATCAGAGATGCCCCTTTTCCATCTTAAAAGAAAATGAAGTCCAGATGGTCCCTATTCCAATGGCATCTGCATCACACTTTGTTCTCAGGGCAGAATCCACACGCTCGCTCTGCTCTCCTGTGCCAAGGGAAGGCTGCAAACAGCGTGGCATTGCCCCAGTAACCTAGTGCAGTCTCCCTCCCACACACACTCCTGGGTGACAGCAGACCTGCAATCCTGTGCTCACCGGTGGGCACCCAGGTTGATGCAGCTGATGCCCAAGTTGTAGCGCGAGCGGATGTATCCCGGCTGGAGCTCCAGGGCCCGGCGATAGGCAGCCACGGCCTCCTCACTGCGGTTCCCGTTGGCCAGCGTGGCACCCAGCTTGTTCCACAGGAGATGGTCCTGGAAGGGGGGGCAGGGAGAAAGAACTGATACAAGCTGGATCTTTCTAAGCTCCGAGCCACCCCCTCCTTCCCTGTATGTCCGTCCTACTCCTCTACTCCAAAAATGTACCTCTCATGCAAGTGGGACCCCACCCAAACCTTCACCCCTAAGCCTCCAGGTACCTCCACCACGCACAGTCTGTCCTTTCTTACATTGGGGCGCACGCTGAGCGCGGCACTGAAGCAATCCACAGCCTTCTCGTACTCCCCACTGAGGTTGAAGAGGACACCCAGGCCACACTGAACATCAGGATCCACAGTGGAGGGGTTGCTGCGCACCGCTGCTAAGAACAGCTCTTTAACCTCCGTGAACAGGGAGCTAGAAAAGCACAGAACAAGGATATTGTACTGCTGAAAGCGCTGCCCTTGGGTTGCTCCCCTGGCTCCTGCCTGGACCCGTCCCACCCCTCCAAGCTGCCTTTCAGCTGAAGGCTGACACTGGTAACCCTAACTCACTCGGACAGCAGGGAGCCCAGGACACGCTTGGGAGGCCCCAGGTTTGTCCCCGAGCCACTCTCCTCCGGCTCCTTCTCCAGCAGGTGGGCATAGGCCGGCTTATGGCGCAGCCAGTCCCGCAGAGTCTCGCACGCCTGCTTCTGCAGGGACTCATTGGTGAAGCTGACTGCTAGAGCCATGAGTGCTGTGAGGTTCCCAGGCTGCAGCTCCAAGCACCTGCAGGCCACAGGAAAGTGAAGGCAGCGTGACATCAGCCTCCCCATCAAGGCAGCGCACACCACGTGAGCCATATGGTCCTCGTGGCACCATGCGCTAGACAAGGAGCTGGGCTTGGAAGCTCTTCTGCAACTCACTGTCTGAGAGCACTGATGGCCAACAGCTCCTGTTCATTCTCTGCTTGGGTAGTTCCCAGGTATTGCCAAGCCTGGAGAATGTGACAGAGATGCAAAAAGTCAAACTTCTTCACATCCAGAGAAGATCAGCTGACAAACCACAGAGACAGAGTTTAAATCCAACAGATTATCCCCCACATTTTTAGAATGAGACCAAATACATGCAAGTATACACATTAGGCACAGATACAAGCTTCTCTCAAAAGACATCTAGACTTTATGGCACATAGGTCCTTGAGGCCAATAAAATTGTCATTGTTACAGTGAAAAGAAGTGAATCGTCTCCCTGGAGATCTATCATAAAGCAACTGTTGGCAGTTTTAGACTTTGGAGTCAGAGAATCTCCACTTTTAAACTGCAGAGAAACGAGGGAAAAGCAGTTCTCTGATTTCCTAACAACAAAATGACATAGCAGCAGTGCTAATAATAAAGAGACCTCACAAGGCAGGGAGCTGCATACACTCATACAGTGGTCCACTAGCAAGTGATAATCCTAGGGAGCTGACTATCAGACCTTAAAGCAGAAGCACTGTTATTTTACCAGATCTTCAGTCATCATGACACCAGTACATGAAAACCACTTCCATCTCCAGTCTGCTGACGTAGGGGATATTTAATTAGGCACTAAACCCAGATTACCTGTTCACTTTGTTGATAACTGCACCCCTTGCTCAAAAATAGGCTAGATAGTTGGCAGGACTGTCAGCATGAAGACCTAACCAGGGCCCCTACTCTAACAAGCTGCTCAGAATTAGTCTTTAATATAGACATTGAAAGTAGGTATCTGCCATAACCATCTCCACACCTGCAATACCAATAAAGACTTCCACAGAAGAGCCTTAAGAGATGAGAACTCCTTGTCTTAGCTCCCTGCAGTCTCATGTGCTCCAAAGATTTTATAGAGGCCTAGGCCTTCATGCTTTTTGTAACTGACCTTAGTCATAAACCTCCCTGCCCACAGCCCTCCTGGTGATTCACATACATCAGAGCCACAGAAACATGAGCTGTTTTCATACACCCTGCACAGCTCCTGACACTGAAGTGAGTTTTCTGCACACACCCTACCACCTTAAAAGAGAAGGATCCAAGCAGGACACCTGACCAAGGCCTGTTATCTCTGCTCTCACTCACCTCCATATGATCTGGCCTCTGTTGCACTGCAGCCTCAAAGAGCAAGACAGCATTGGGGAGGTCACCTTCCTCCAAGCGCTTCCGCCCCTCCTCAAACGCATCCGGGTGATCCCTCAGGGGATTATCTTCCTCAAACTGGTAACCCTAGCAGGGAGGAGACAGGGCCTGATGCTAGGAGACAGGCTTAGGGAGAAAAGCCCTCTACAGCACAGTCTAGTCTTTCTGCATCAGAAACGCTCAAACTGACGATCAGCCAGCACCTCATCCTCTCTGCCAGTCTGTAACAGAGCAGAGAACAAGGGCTGCTCTTCTTCCTGCCTGCTCTCTGCTGAAAAATTTCCCCAGCCAGACCCAGACAGTAGCAACAGAGACTACACATCTGCTCTGGGTCCCATCACCTTGTGCGAGGCGACAACACTCACACTCTCTGCAAAGAAACCCAGCACTAACTGCTATTTGGTGCTGGACAAGAGCTAGACAGCATTGGCAGACAAACACAAGTGAAAAGGTGATTTGCTTGACTCCTATCTGATCTGGGATGAGGGTGCAAGTGACAGCAAGAGATTGGTGCATGAAGGAATCCTAGCAGCATTCGGGGTCTGTGGAGCTCACCTGTGAGGCAGACAAACTGCTGCCAGCCTCCTCAAGGCAGCTCATCACAGCGCTAGGGCTGAGAGACCCTGTTCTGTTACCTTGTCATATGAAGAAGAGCTGAGGTCTTCATAATCAGAGAGCCAAGGGTGAGCCTCTGCATCTCTCTTGGCCATCTCCTCCCATTCTGCCTGGAGTTTATCCCAGAAGTCCACATCTGACTGAAGGGAGAACAATATGAATAGAGTGCCTCAACCACAAACTGAGCTCTATAGACACCCCAGATAACACCTTCTTAAATACTTCTAGCCCTCCTCACAGCATGCAAAGGAGAGAGGTAACACTACCACGGGCTCTCAGTTGGTACCCCAGCCCTCCTCCTCCATCAGCTTTACCTCCACAGCAGTCTTTGCCTGCTCAAATTCCGTATCAAGAGTTGACATGTTCCCAGATCGCACAAACTGATCCACCCAGGCATCAGATGCCCCCTGGGAGTTTGGAAACAGAAACACACCTTGCTTTTTAGCATTTGGCAACCTCAGGGCACATCCCAAAACAGCAGGAGGTTCTGCAATGGTCCCTCCTCCCCATCAACAAGAACTGATAGTATGCAGAGTGGAGAAAAAATGCATTTGGATATCCCCTTCCTCCCAGGTGCTACAGGAGATGAGAAAACTCACACTGCCCAAATATGTTCCCAGCTTCTGGCTAGACTCTGCTAAGAAGAGCCCAACAGCCCCTTCCTTGCCTCCCCCAGCCGAGCAGAGCACTGCTGAGAGTTGGACTTGCCATTCTCCCTCACTCCCAGACTGTGCACTGTGGTAAAAGCCTTTCCTTCTCCAGAGCACATAGGGCTGGGGCTCCTACCTGCTGCTGCATAAACTCAGCTGCCCATTGCTCTGCCTGATCTTGGTCTCTGTGGGTCACCTGATTAGCTTCGATCGATACCCTCCCATCTCCGATCTGGCGCACAAACTTTAGGAACTGTGGCAGAGAAATGAAACAAGGGTGGAGCTGGGCAGATGCTTTGCCAGCAAGCCCTCTGCCCACACCTCCCTCCTTCACTAAGAAGGCTGCTCTCTGACAAGTGAGCACAAAAGGCCCAAAAAGGTGGGGAGGACAGGATTTCACCAGAGCCATGCGGTAGAGCTGGATAATATCTAGAGTGGATTGTAGGGTTCAATTCCTAGGAGTCAGGGAAGATATGGGAACACTGCACAGCAGGAGGCTCTATTCCTTTATTGCCTTTTCCCTTCTCAGTTCTCCACACCCCTTATTCACCCTAGGGTTTCTGTCAGCTCTAGTCAAGGAACTTCTTACCTCAGAATTCTGGAGTTTTGGATCGTCCACTTTAGAGAGGAAATCACTAACAGTTTTCTTAAGATCATCCTCAGGTTGATACTCTTCATACCTATGTTCAGAAGTGATAAAAGGGGAAAGAGATAGTCTGATACCAGGCAAGAGTGAACTCTTTCACTAACAACCATCTACACAATGAGCCAAACAACACCCCTCCTCAAAGACTCTAGGGTTCTCCTAAGTGATTCAGTACCTTTATCCATCTGTAAAAATCCAAAATTACTACTAGGTTAACTGTGCAAATGACTTAAACAGTAGCAGAACTAAACTACAATGACAGCACAGTTCTGCAGAACAGTCTGGATTCCTTGGCAAGCTACCAGACACTGCAAGTTTTAGCACTACCAGGAACAAGGTCACATATCTAGGAACAAAGAAAGTAGGTCATGCTCATATATACATCAGCTTACAGTAGGATAGGACCAGTTCCAGGTGTTACCACTACATTCAATCTTTGGAACTGGTGGCAGTAACTCAGGAATGTCCGTATTTGTAGAAAGGTATCAGAAAAGACAAGAGGCAGGAGGAAGGAGAATCCAAATATGCAAAAATCTCTTTTAGGGAAAAATCTAAGAAGCCCAGATTGCTTGCTTACGTTTTGCTGCTTTAATTGAAAAACTTGACTGTAGTTAACAGGTACCTACACAGAGAAGATCCATAGCAGTAGACTGTTCTTTAATCTACCACACAAAAACACATCAAAATAACGTCTGGAAGGCTGAATCTAGAAATATGAGGAGGAAAGGCTGGATGTAGTTTGTCAGGCAGGGAGAACAAAGCAATGAAAGTTTACAGTCAGGAGATTCTAGTACTAGAGATCTCTAAATCTAAAAAAAGCATCTGTTGTGGAAAAAAAGTTCTGCTTGATCAAGAGCTCCTGAACTCACTCCTGAAATCACTTTAAGGAGCTTTGCATGAGATTAAGTTAGCCTACACAATCATAATGTAGTATCCTGGACCTAGAAAACAGAAAAGCTAACATCTCTTAAAAAAACTTCACTCTCCAAGCATTGTTCCCTCCTTACTTTTCTCTGAAACCAAGGGCCCATTAACACCAATCTAAGTAAAATGACTCAAAAACATCCAGCAGATTTCTACCACCTACCCAAACTTGACCCATGCAAGTGCACAGCAGCAGTAATTAGTCTTGAGAAGACAGACTCACCATTTATCTGCCAAAGACCGGTCTTCCGACTCACCAAGCCACAGTTTCTCTTCTGAATGTTCCAGGTATTCTTCTGCCCACTTGGCAGGAGACACAGACAGAGGATCTGCACAGGACATCAGGAAGAGTGGGGTGTAAGATATGCAGACCCTAAGACCATCACTCAGATTAACTTCAGATTTTGGTCCTTCCACTTCACACACAGACAACACACAGAGAAGGTCTCTTCAAAGACAGATTATGCTTCTTTCTTCTAATTTTGTTTATTCTGATCTAGAAATAAAGCCTTAGGTTCTGGGGGAAAATAATGTAAAACTGGTGAGGAGGACTGTAAACACACTCAAGTGACTTGTGTCAAAAACCACATCTATCATACTGATTTTTGCTTTTGTGTGCTTGACCAGTAGAATGGCTCTGTTTAAATAACACAGACCTGGGATAAACTCAAAGGCACCTTATGGAACAGACTTGAAATTCCTGCCCTGCTGTAGGCAGGATCAAAGTACAGTGGAAAACTATGCCTATAAAAATCCCTGATATGCAGGCAAAAGCAGCAGGTTCAGCAACTTTTTACTCTTTAGCAAGGACCGAGCATCACGGTGCCTGTGTCCCCCCTCACGTGCCTCTGCCTGGGTGCTGCTCCAGAGATCCCCCAGTCTGCAAAATAAGGAGAATAAATTTACTCCTTGCATTTCATCCATGGCTTTCTGGTTGTTCCTGCCCATATGGACTCGCACATATTCTGACTTTGTATTAATGCATACGCCACTGTGGTGCAAACAACCTTACCATTTTCTATTTTAATTTCACAACTTATTTGTCTGCTCTGTGTGGGACACTAAGTAGGTAAAGAAGATTAGCAATGCCTTGCAAGACTGTCAAAAGCACAGCCCAAAAAGCACTAGGTTTTCATCAGAACTTTCTCAAGGACCTTCGTCAATGCTGATTTATATTGCCAAGAGTATAAAGAGTGGGGCTACCTGGCTCTCTACAGAGGCCACTCCTGGAAAAGAGAATTGTATCTATTTAAGGCTTACTCAGAACTTACAGATTAGGTCATGTACAGTAGCAGCAGGACCCTATTCTAGACCCAGCTAGAATGCTGGTTGCTGAAAACACAATGCAGAATGGTTTTTCAGATAAACTACTGGCTTCTTTGAAAAGGAAAGTTTAACTGTTGGTCCAGAAACATTCACTTTGTGCATTTCTAAGGTGCCACACCCCTCTTCCCCCATGAAACTGACAAAGTATTTGGCAAAAGCACTCTAAACAATAACTAGCTTTGTATCAAAGGCAAATTTTGCCTTAAGAGAGGGAATCAGAGAATATATAAGCAAGAAACAGTACAAGACCACCTCCAGAATCTGCATCAGATTAATCATACTGTTTTTATAAAAGCAGTTTGAATAGCTTGCTTCTCCTAAGTTCTCCAAGTAACCTAAGCTAAAAGCAAAAGACCCTCATACCTGAAAAAAAGCTTCCACATCACACTGTTCACAATCTGGCTAAGCCATCACAAAGCAGCTTTTTTTTCCCCCCTGCCCTGTTAAAGCTGCTACAGTAAACACTAAGTGCTGGGCCCAAAACATTACTCCAATTCCACATTCAGTAACTCTCCACTATACACAGGCATGAGACTGGGCAACATCTTTACAGTAATTCCAAAAGGGACCTTTCACCTGTCACTTCAGCAATGAACTCCTGTGACCAGTCAGCCTCATTGTAATCTGAAGAGACATCACCAGCACTATCTGCTGTAGCCAAGAATTCCTGGGTCCAGTTTTCAGACAGTGCCAAGGCTGCCACACCTGGAGCTACAAGCAGAAAAAAAACAAAACAACACAACACAACCAGAAGTGAGGATTGGAGGACTCAAAGGCGTCATTTAAAAGTTCCAGGCCAGCCCTCATCACCTCTGACATTTCCCTCTTTGTTAGACTAAAATCACAGAAAGATTCCACTTGGAAGGAATCTCTCAAATTGCACAGTGTTCTCACAGCAGGTTAACACTGAAGCTAGAGATGAGGTTGCTTCAGGGCATCCATCAAGTAACTTCTGAATTTGTTGAAGGCTGGTTACTCCTCAGCCTCCCCAAGCACCTGCTGCAGCACTGAACTCTTTCTGCACATTGTGTTCGTTGCCCCTTGCCCTTCTGTTGTGTATTACTGCAAAGATCCTGGTCTTGGTTGCTGAAGACAGTCACTAGACACTCCAAGCCCCACCCCCTTGCCACTTAGATTGCTCCTCCTCAGGCTGAACAAACCAAGCTCCCTCAGCCTTTCCTCTTACACCATGTCCCAGTCCCTGAACACCTTACTTGTTCCACTGGTCTTGTTCCAGTATCTCAGCATACTGAGAAGCCTAAATCTGTAAACAAGACTCCAGATACAATCTCACAAGTGCTGAATAGATCAGGGCCACACTGCTAGAAGCTTGACCATAACACCAAGATCTTTTCCAGCTCTCCATCTACTCTGGCTCCCCTCACCTCGTTGCGGGGCCTGTCGGAAGCTTGACTGTTCAATCTCCTGCATCTCAGCCAACAAGTCATCCATCTTAAAGGTCTGAGGTGCACGGGACAGTAAAGGGGCATTCTGCTCCTGCAGGAACTCTCCGACCAGCTGCCAGAGAGAGATGGGTTACAAATAGAGCATACAAGATGAACAGGCAGAGCAGTGGAGCATTAGAGAAATAAATGGGCTTGTCAGAAGGAAAGATCAGTATCAGGTAAGCGGAAAAATAGCAAACAGTGTTGATGAGAAAAGCAGTAAGGAGACGCATCAATCTGCTCTTACCTCATCATCGGTGGCCGTTCCCAGTGGTTTAGATACCTACAAGGAATAATGGGCAATTATCCCAACAGCTTTGATCCCAGACCACTCCACACACACCCCGTGACCTGATCAGTTTGCATCTTTCTTTTCCTTGAGCTTCATCGACCAGCACTTTCTTGCATTAGCTGCCTGTCTGTTTATGTGGAAGCTAAGGGGGCAGGAACACCCCGAGTGATCCTGTTCGCCCCCTCCCCACCACTGTCTGGGCTGGGGCCTGTGACAGTCTGTATTACAACTCACCACAGCCACCAGCATCCCCCTAGCACCCACAAACACAGCTTCCACGAACAGGCCCTCACCCCACACTCCTGCAGGACAAATCGGGTGATGCTGTGGTCTCTTTACCCAGAAAAAAATGGCAATGCCGCACCTGCCTGCAGCACCAGCTCCCGAGCA
>NW_008592901.1:6694-9415 GCF_000691845.1 Merops nubicus | reverse complement strand
TATAGAGTCTGTTTCCGTACGTCACAGAGCATTTGAAATTAAGCACTAAAACTAACTTTTCAGTCTACAGACTTGACAAATGGCTCTATGCTGCAATTGAATGCTTGGAGTATTTCCCAGACCAGTTCATAGTGTTGGCTACTCAGCAGCTATTTCAAAGCACTAACAAACCCAGCAGTCTGAATATATACAAGAAGATTATTTTTGATGTTATAATGAAGTATTGTAGTCAAAAGAAGGACTTCTTTCTTGCTACTCAGGATCTCGAGATTCGTTCAGGAATTATAGAACTTATAGGTAAGTGCAAACTAGAAAAAAAGAAAATACATGTGAAAGCTGTAGGTAGGATGGGGTGTAACTTAGTAAGCATTACTTTACTAAATCATGACACCATTTTCAATGCTATTGCTGATGCACTTTAATTGATATGTTGGAAGAGAACACTTGAGTTCACTAGACAGAACCTCTGCTCAAGGCAAGGACAAATTTCGAAGTTAGATCAAGTTGCTTACAGGGTCCAGCTGAATATTGAAAAACTGCAAGTTTAGGGATTCACTAACATCCTGCAGGTAACCTGTTTCAATATAACCTGTTTCATTGTGAAAATCTGATGGTCAGAATTTCCCTTATCGATACTTGTGACTAATAACATGAATGTATAATCGTTGCTATAAACTTTTCTTGGTAACCAAAATAAGGTTTTGTAAGTTCTGAACTCGGGGATTGTTTTAGTAATAGAAGTTATTTAAAATTATAAAAGAGTCTGAGATTTTCATTCAGGCTGTATTCCACACAATATGTAAAACACACCACATCCCTCCTTCCTTCATATGCTCATAAGTAAAACAGAAGGGTTTAATTTAAATACAAGCTTAATTCTACCCTAAGTAGGCCCTGTTACTTCTTCAGTTCTGTAGGCTTTATGTAGTGTTAGCAAAAGTTTCAGTTTGTAGAGAACTGTGACAAGCTTACTGTTATAGGAACATTGCTGGCCAGTGTAAAAATTTGGACAGAGGATCCTGTGGCCAAAACCTCATGAAAATACAAAAGGCAACATTTTTATCAGCAGTATATTTCTAAGGAGAAAAAAAATAAAATGATAATAGAAATTAAACAAATTGTAATAAAAATCATGAAAGGTGAGCTATTGCAAAACTTTGTGCCTATCCACAAAAAAAAAAAAAGCAAGTTTGCAATAACTGCCTTAGTTACTGGTAACTTGTGCTGAATGTTCACTTAAATTAAAGATGTTATAGTTTATATATGCACTTTAAATACAAAACTGATATAAATCAATATTTCAGAGTATTACTAAATTAGAGAATCAAAGCAGCCAAATCTGGAGGCAAGGGAAAAGACAGTGTCATAATTCTCCTGAATTACTCTAATGCTTCAGTTGCCTGTAGGTCTTTTTCTTGTTAAGTATCTGCTTGATCTGAACTGTGACCCATGAACGTCGAGGGCTTATTCTGCTTTCTTACTTTTGCTTCAGTTTTGTCATCCTTCCAACTTCATTAAGACTATCTCACAAGCAGTATTAATGCTTTTTTTCTTTTTGGTGAAGTGGTAGCCATAATTTGATCATTAAGAAATTATTCTCTATTTAAATATAGTAGTCTGTGTTCTTGAGTCCTCAGCTATGTTCTAGTTCATACTAGATCACTATTAGGAGGTTGTGCTTAACTATTTTAACCCTTTTTCCATTTTCAACCATTTTTCCCCTCTCAGTGCTATGGGATAAATTATGGTCATCAGTGTATAACAACTTGGATTAATAACTATAACTTGCAAGCAGAATTCAGTGCAGCTAACCTTATGCTGAGAAAGTGCTGTTGTTCTCTCTTGCACTAGATTCAGAACATCTACACATCTAAACCACTTTCAAAATTAATTAGAAAAGTGCTGCAGTTACCTAAAGAATGCCTTCATTTTGTTGTCAATGCAAATGCAATTATAACTGTATTTTCCCCAGTTGTTAAACAGCTTGATTTGAGATGACTGATAATACAGATTTGTTGTAAAGGCAAACATGTTGTTGTGCTTGTTGCCTTTAAAATAAACAGGTGTAGAGTACTTATGATACAAATAAATGCATTTGGTTGAACTAGTCCATATGATTTATTTAACCTTTTCACATTGGGATCTTTTTTACTGCTATAGTCTTTTAAAGTAACTAAGTAAAGCTTTAATTGCAGACCAGAAAAACTCTAACTTTTCTCTAGAAATTATTTAGCTTCCTGTCTTCCTATCTTCACTTTTACCTGTCGTGATCATGTCCTTTCATGATTCTTTCCTGCTTTTTTTTGCATGCCCTTCTTTTGGAAAAGGGTCACTTACATGTTCTTTTGGTGTTCTTTTCAAACAAAAATGGTTTCAAATGGCTTGTGGTGCATCCCTGAAAGTCATGGATTATTTTTATAATATATAACCTCTGTCCCAGTAATAGGACTGTTGCCCCCAGAACTGTAACAGGCACTCTCTAACCCGCTTCCCCCACCGTGCAAGAGGGGAAGAGAAAGGGAATAAGGGAGAGAGACATGAAAGGGAAAGGGAAAGGGAAAGGGAAAGGGAAAGGGAAAGGGAAAGGGAAAGGAAAGGAAAGGAAAGGAAAGGAAAGGAAAGGAAAGGAAAGGAAAGGAAAGGAAAGGAAAGGAAAGGAGAATTAAGAGCTTTAATACTACCACTAATAATAATCTTTAAGAGCTTTAATACTTGGACTAA
>NW_008592901.1:0-6682 GCF_000691845.1 Merops nubicus | reverse complement strand
AAAGGAAAGGAAAGGAAAAAGGAAAGGAAAGGAAAGGAGCTTTAAGAGCTTTAATACTACCACTAATAATAATACTAACAATGATAATAAAATGGCATATGTACAAATATATACAAAGATCGGTATCTAACCCAACTCCCCCCCGATGCCAATATGTCCCCCTCACCCACGGCTGGGGAGCAGCCCCTGGGGAAAAGTCCCAGTCTGGCCACAGACAGGGACTGGGCACAGGAGCTGGAATCTGGAACTCAGTTCAGGAAGACAGGGCTCGGGATCAAAGGCAGGATGGATGAAGTCCTCCGCGGATGCCGGCCACTGCAGGAGCAGCGGAAGCGAGCAAGTAGATGGAAGGGATTGCCCCTCCTGATCCTTCAGCTATTACTGGACCTGACGGATATGGGATCGAATACCCCACTGGTGAATCTTAGGGTCCCTTGTCTGCTCTTCCCCACAAGTGCAGCTTTACTTTCTGCCCCCCTCAGTGTGGTACAGAAGCTTAGCAGTAACCTTGGTCTGCACACCAATCCCTGGCAGTAACTAAACATGAAGTCTTATCACTGCTAAAAGCAGGCAGTTTGCTGCTAATTTCAGAGAAGGCAGTTAATTAGAAGAGCTTTAGCTGAAAAATTAGAATCCCTAAACAGAAGTAGCCCTCTTCTGCCCCAAACCAGGACAAGGACAGAGGCCAGAAAATCATATGTAGGTTCTATTCCTTAGCTTAAAGTTACTTGGCTTTTTGATTGTTCATTACTTTCAAAGTAAAGATACCTGGAAGGATCATATAAAGGTTTTTTCACAGGAGACTATTTCCACCTTATTGCATTTTCTTCAGAAACTTATAACCTAATGGCTTAAAAAGGGTGTGGGGAGGTGACACACCAAGCAACAACAAACACAAACAAGAAAAGAGAAAAAACAACACCACCAAAACAACCCCAAACAAAATCTCAAATCAACAAGAAAGTTAAAATTTGTTCAGCTCATTAATTACTTGGAGATGAATCCTCGAATATAATGTGAGGATGTGTAGCACAAAGAGTGCAAACATCACTTCAGTGTTTGTGCCTTGTACACAGAACAAGCAATACCCTGTATATATTGTCCAGGTACATCTGTTCCTTGACACCTATGGGACAAAGGTTTTAAGCTTATATTGATTAAAATATGTACTGAGTCTTGTCAAAAGCTTTTAGAAGTCACTGAGATAACCTTTGGGGGATTTTTCCCTCCAAACAAAATTGAATTAATATTCAAATTTAAATGTATTCTTGACTCTGAAAATTAAGAGTTGCACTAGATATGCTGTTTTCCTCCATTGCAGAAAAAGGAAAAACAGATCAAGCTTTAGAGGCATCACAACTCTATTTAAAATTATTAGCACCAAATATCCGAGAAGAACTACAGAGACTCCTGATGTTCATAGCCATTGCATCTGAATCTGAGGGCTACAAATTACAAAAATGAGTATCTGTTATGTTTTGTGTAGGAAATGGCACTTTTCTATAGTAAAGCTAACTTTTTTTTTCTAGAGTTAGAAGCATTCTGTTTACTGCCTTCCAATATGATTTGTTTTCAAACAAATACCAAGATCTCTTCCCACTGATAGCATCCTGTTATACTTACTCTTCGCTGATAGATTGCAGGTAAATCTAATGCCAAATCTGGATGGTTCTTTTTCTAGTTTAACAGATTGGTGATTATCAAGACTTGTACAAAGTTCTTACAGAATAAGATATTTTCAAAACCTCAAGCAGAACTGCTGACTCAGTTTCTATGGACAATCACTCTGAGCTCTTCAAGGTAGGATTTGCCTTACCTCATCCTACTTTGTAATTTAAATGTTACATGCCATGATGTGCTTTTTTGGAGATAAAGAGGTCTGGGGAGCAGAGTTTAATGTTCCATCTATTGCTGTTTAATGGTACAGTCAAGTAGGGTAAGAAGCTATTTGAGACTATGGAGAACCTTTTTGAGAGCTTTGCAGCCCTTTATAACATTCTTCTTCTTTATTACTTGCATCATTTGTGTTAAGAAAATATTTAAGTATTAAGAAATTTTTATACAGACCTTTTGGCAGCTTGTTTATGATGACTGCTAAATTTTTAGACTTCTTGGTGTCTTTCTCCTTTAGAAGTTAGTTGACATGCTGTGATGTATAAGATAGGATACTCTAATGCTCCAGTGTACATGTGCAGCTTTGGCAGCTCTTAAGAGTGCCTTTTGGTATTTTGAAACGTCCACTTCTAAATTAAAGAAAAATAGAACCACAGAATGAAATGGCCTTTCTGTTTAACTTGATTAGTTATGTAATATACAGGTGTATTTTTATAGTATCCTTTATATATGTTCCATCATGTTGTCACACGTGAAAAGATGCAACCTTCTCAGACCCTGTGTTGACTTCCTGAAAGCAAGCAGTGCGTTAAAGCTGTGATGCTTCACTACCATTAAAATTCTTCTTCAAAACACTAGCTAGAAATGAACTAATTATCTCAGCTGTTGTAAGATAGTTGTAAAATGCTTTAGACATTTATTGTCCAGTTACATATAAGCCTCACAGAAGCATTGGTGTAATTTCAGTAAAATATTAGTGTTAGTTCTTACACAACACATTAATTTCTACTTCTGACCTCAGCTAAAGAGACATGGGAAGGTTTTCTTAGCTCAAATTTAGTTTGAAAGTATCAAGTGGTTACTGTGCATTTTGTGTGTATTAATATACAGCCAAACCCAAACGCTGTTTGTTTGTTGTTAAGGTTTCTGAATGAGGATTACGGCTTTGATTCACGACTGGAGATGAAGCCCAACCTGAGAAGTGAAGTTCCCACTGCTTCATAGCCATGACAGCTGAGTGGAAGGTGGCTCCTCGCTCTTTCACAAATGTGGTTTTCTGTTACATAAACTGAAGCCAGTTCAAGGTCTACACTGCAGTTTTTGCTCTAGTTCAGTGGAAAACAGCATATAGAGCATTTTGCCTCTTATTTCTTTAGTCAGAAGTTTCAGGAAAAAAAAAAAAAGTGTGCATTTCTGTGTAATTCTTTGAGACAATATGAATGTGTCCCTAAATAAATGTAGGCAAAGATTCTTCTGCAGTTAATTATGTGAGTTTGGTATGGTTTTGTGTGGGTTTTTGTTTGTTTGTTCGTGTGTTTGTTTGGGGTTTTTTTATTATTTATTTATCACCCAAAAGATTTAGATTCTCAAAATACAGAAGTATTAGTTTTGTAATTGTTTTGCTTTGTTGGACTGTATTTTCAGACTCCTCTAGTTCTTCTGGAACTAACTGGTAGGAGACTTGAGAGTTTACTAGAAGGACAAGTTCCAGATATCAATTCAGGTAGATGCCATGGTACACATTGTTATATAAACCTTTCTGTGTAAATTGGTTTATCATCAGCTGACTATAATTTGGCATAAAGTGTCCTTTTCCTTTTTTAGAAGTAAAACATTAAAGCAAGTAGTTCCTAATTCACTTAATAATTTAATTATTAATTAATGTGCTATAAGCAAAACACTGACCTCTGAATATTAGAGAACTATCTAGCTTGAATTATCTTATTATCTATCTAGCTTGAAATATTAGAGAATTATCTAGCTTGAATGCGTTACAAATTTATTTTTACTAAGTAATTATTTATGGAGAAAGTAATGCAGAATGTGCTTCCTGAAGTGACCTGCTTGTAATTCGGTTTGTGAATTTAATGTGATTTTGTGTTGAAGAACAGTAGTCTTATATTTCTGCCACAAGACCCCTCCTTATAGAGCTCAGTAGTTTGTGGTTCTAAGAGACATCATCAGCACAGACTTTCAATATTTAGTGTTTTAAAGAGATCTCTTCCTTTTCTGGGTAAGCACGAAGTTTCTTAAGAGCTTAAGACTTACAGAAGGGTAGTGTAGCCTAAAAGGAAGGCATGGGATGCTTGGTGTGTATGTGGGATTAGTGTTTTCCAGCTCATTTCTTTTACAAGCTAACATTCCATCTGGCCTTGCTGCCAAAAATATCTTTCAGCACTGTGATTAAAAGGGTTGGCTTAAATAATTGAATTTCTCTCTGCCTCTAGCTTCTTCCTTTTGACTTCAGTATTGCCAGTGCATTACGTGCTTAAGTATTGAAGAGAAGCCACTAGGGAGATGAATAATACTGTAAGTTACTGTACTGGTTAATATTACATTTAATAAAATAGCTGTCTGAGAAATAGCTTTAGTACAGGATCTTTTACCATCAATGCTGGGATCTGGAATGTGTTCAAATTGCTTCCAGTTTGATGCTCTGAGTATCAGATATTGTGTAGCCAATACAGAGATGAGCAACAGAGGAAGGAGCTGCCTGTTTACAGCACTATTGGAGCTTCTGTGTTCTCCATCAGTACTGGCAACAAAAAACTTAAGTACAAACTCTGTATTGTTTTTTCCCTAATAGGTTTTGGAGTTTCAGTCTGTAAATGCACACAGATTTCATCTAGTTGTTGTAGAAATAGCTAGTTTGATCTGACTGTCAGCTCTCCAGCATGGCATATTCCTCTGCTGTGTGCCTCGTATTCTGATGTCATTTTCCCTTCTCTTATGGAGGAGACTGGAGGAAAATATTTCCGGAGAGCCACTGAGTGTTCTTAGCTGGTAAATTTCTGAAGTGCAGGTGGGAGCCAGAGGGAAGGCTGGGGCACCCAGATAAGATGAGGTGTTTGTTGCAGAAAGGTAATCACTAGGTCTTGGAAGTAAAACATTGCCAAAAACACAGAGAACTCTGGAGTTGGTTTTAATCTAGTAAGCCACTTGATGCCACTAGACTGAAGGATCCACCCTGAAATCTTAAGAGTTAATCTTTTTGCCAGATGTTTTTAATATTTCCCTTTTGAAAGAGCTGTGTTCTCTTGATCTGACTTTACTAAATTGTAAGAAGTATTTCACATTTGGTGTATGACAGACTATTTTGCCAATGGCTAGGCCTAGCATGAATGACAAAGCCAGCAGAAAGACAAACCAGTAAGTTGACTGTATTGAATATAGAAAGACATTCCATGAACAAACGCTGGGGGTACAAATAAGTCAATTAGTTCCCACGCAATCGACATTACCCCCAGCAATCCCAACAACAATATTGCACGACCGACAATAGGCAGAACAAAGAAAGAACTGAGGCTTCCCAGAGATGGAATGGGAAACAGCAAAGTCAACAGGTTAATCACATAGGATAAAGGTGACCACATGGCCATCTCTCACTCTCCTAGCCCGTGTTTACAAAGGTCTAACCTGACCAGGGCCCGGTTCCAGGGGAGTTAGGAGGTCCTTCCCCAACCAGGAAGCTCTGTGGAGTGCACTTCACAGACAGATGCTCCTCCCATCCTGCAAGTGGTCCCAGATTTTATCCCCAAATGGGACACCTGACCTTTGTCAACTTAATGCAGGACCCCTGGGGCTCATTTCCCTTATGGCTCTCCCTGCCGGGCCGGCCGCACCCTGGGGGGAAGCTATAAGGCAAACTCACCACCTCTTTATGAAGGGCTGTGGGAATCACCCATGTGTCAACCTTAATTCGGGGCTCAGGGTTTCACAGACTCTTTCACAGCATTTCACAGACTCTTTGTGAAAGAAGGGCAGGGTGGGTCCATGTGAAAATTCTGGCAGCTGAAGTTATCACTCACTAAGTGAAGCCTTAATAGTGTTTGTATGGAAGGAATAGTAAGAATTTTTTTCCCCTTTAGTCAATTGATATTTGTTCAACCAGCTTGCTTATTAACATGTGGAGTAGCTGAAGGCCAGTCTTTGCTCAGGCCAGAACTCACCTGTCCGATGATGGGGCTTGAATCCTTGCCAGAGCAGTACTCTAGTGTGCTGAGCTGTCTAGTTGCCTAGAAGTTCCTGAGTTGTATTCCTAAATTTAGAAGTGTGGTCCATAGGCAACTATTTCTCCAGAGTATTTTTTTCACTTGCATTATGTACTGGGCCTTGTTACAGATCTCATGCACTCACAGGGAATCACTGGATCATGGCAGCTGAAAGGTGCCATTCTTGTCAGGTATCATTCTTTGTTCTGTTTGCAAGAACCGGACTGACTCTTTGTCTTGCAGGCCTGTTTGTAAGACAATCAATCATCTACGATATTGTAATTGTAATGCTACTGTTCAATTTCATTTTTGCAATTAATGTTTAAATGCTGATCTATACTCAGTGGAGGGCTATATGTTTCACATTGTGATCTCATCTGAACTGGAATATCGATATACCTATGTTTCAAATCCTGGGTTTTGATCAGGCTCTTATGTGATACATTAAACTTAATCTGAACCTTTGATTTCTTACAAAGGCTTCACCTTTTGTCAGAGTGTGACACCCAAAGAATATGAGAATCAAAACCAACAAACAAATCAGCATCTTCTCACTTTGGTTCAAGAGATAGACAATGACCCCCACTATTCCTTGGAAGCAGAAGAAGGAATTAAAGAATTCTGAAGATACCACTCTCTTCTATATTGTACTGGTTGTGAAACTACGTGTGAATTTTGTCCTCTAAATGGTTAGACATCAATCCAGTTGTCTTTTTTTTCTTAAAAAGGGAGATGCATATGAAAATTGCTCATAATACAAACCATTCTTTTTTTCTGATGGGAAAAAACAGGAGACTATAACTATCAAAATTACGGTGCTGCTAAAAAGCATTATAGAATCATAGGGGTTGGAAGGG
>NW_008592900.1:9986-10735 GCF_000691845.1 Merops nubicus | reverse complement strand
AAGGTCTTTTCCACCCCAGAGGGTTCTGAGTCCATCATTCCGTGGTGCTTCAGGAGTGGCAGCTGTCAGTGCTGCTGCTGTCACTGCTCTCACTCTGTGAGGGTTTGTGATGTGGTGCTTGTAGTACCAGGCATGTCTGGAGGATTTGTTGTCCCTGCCGTGGATGTTATGACAACATTGCTCCACAGCAGAAAGGAGCATCCAAAACTTAAAGCCAAGAATGCACCAGGAAAAAAAAAAAAAGGCAATATTTAAACAATGCATGAGACAAGAGAATGAACTCTGTGAGCAGGAAAAGAACTTTTATTGGACAGTAACCCAGTGAGTGGAGACACCAGCTTTTCTGTGGGAATCTGATCTGCTTTTATGGGTGTAATGGCTAAAATATGGGTTCCCTCAAGTTCCTAAAAATGATATTCTGCTCTCAGATATCTGGTATGTGGAGGCTTTGGGAGCATGGCTGCCTTCTTCAGTGGCATGTGGTCACCTTCTCCTCTTCCTTGTGCTGCTGGGAGGGGAAATAGCCCAGCAGGGGAAGAGGGGTGTCCTGTAGAAAGAGCTTGTCTCCAAAACTGGCAGCCCTGGGATGGAGCAGGTCTTCATCTCGTGGTGCTTTGGGAGTGGTGGGGTGAGCTGTGGTTGAAGGGCAGTCTGCTCTGTCCTCTCTGGGCAAGGTGGGACAGTGTCTGTGGGTTTTGGCTGGATGTCATTGCTTCTGCAGTGAACACAAAACAGTTTGTGGTGTCTTC
>NW_008592900.1:0-9976 GCF_000691845.1 Merops nubicus | reverse complement strand
CGAGTGCCCCGAGGGGGGAACCCCTCTGCTGGGAGCCCAGCAGGAGAGAGTTGGGCTGGGGCAGCTGAGAGGAGAAGGCTCCAGCTGGGGAGACCTGCTGGGGGCTGCCAGGGGCCTGTCAGGAAGATGGGGGGGGACTTTTGTCTAGGGCCTTGTTGGGACAGGACAAGGAGGGATGGTTTAAAACTAGAAGAGGGAGATTTAGACTAGAGAGGAGGAAGAAATGTTTGATGCTGAGGGTGGTGAGCCCCTGGCCCAGGCTGCCCAGAGAGGTGGTCACTGCCCCATCCCTGGCACCATCCCAGGGGAGGTTGGCCGGGGCTCTGAGCACCCTGCTCTAGCTGGGGATGTCCCTGCTCCCTGCAGGGGGTGGATTAGGTGACATCTAAGGTTCTTTGCAGCCCAAACCATTCTGGGATTCCATGAATGACCCATAGTAGTGCTCTTGAGAATTTCCTGTTTTTTTTCCCCACTGCAGGACATGGTGATTATGGGATGCTGGTGATATTTGGCTGGATTTGATGGTGATTGGAATGAATTCTGTTGTAAACTGAATATCTGATGGTGGTGAGTGTAAGAGAAGAGGGTCGGAGTTGGGAAAGGACTCATGGGAACCCTTTCTCAAGTGTAGGAATGAACAATATTTATGATAAAACATTTTCTGCTTCTCCAAAAAGGGAGAAGATTCTTTTTTTTGTGATGGCAATACAAACATATGAGGGTGATTCAGCAAAACAGAGAGGATTTAATTCTGCTTGGTTAGCAGAACGAACACAAGAAGCCATTTCAACCATTGCTCTTCCCCTGAGATGATTTCAGGTGTCATACACCAAGGGGGGGGTTTGGAGAACAACTCACAGCCTGTGGAGAACCTCTGTGAGGCCCAAGGCTGGAAGCTTCAACATCTGACAGATATTAAACAGGTATTATGCATCTTGCAAACTTTCATTGACCTTTTTTTCTTTGGAGCTGTTGCAGCAGTCTTGAAAATATTTTCTTTTTTTTTTGCATTGCTCAGTAGTTAATTTGTTTATTACAAAAGTTAGAAGAAGATTAAACAAACTGCTAATGCTTTTATGTAGCTTAATGAGAAGAAAATGTTTCTGGGGAATAAAACCACTACAGAAGTTTAAAAAGAGGAAAAAAAAAAAGGCAAAATAAAATTGAAATCTGCAGCAGAGTCAGGAATTTGTTCCACTTATTAATTGAAAACAAAAGCAAGTCACTTCTGTTCCACTGTCCCCAGAATGTCCTCCTTGCATTGTTCCAGATCTCTTTCATTTTGCCCCCAGAGATTTCCCTCCTCTGTACTTGCAGCTGAATTTATTTAGGTTGCTTCTGAGCCCTCGTCTTGCAGGCAGCTCTTGTTGGGAATAAAGTTGTGGGGTCAACCTCATGGCTTGACCTTCTCTGAGGCTGCCTGAAGCTGTCTTCTTAACCACTTGAGCAGGAGACATGGGGAGGACCTGCAAACCTCCTTCCTCAATGTTTTCTGCCATTCATTTACACATGTGCAGGAACTTTAAGCTCCTCTGGCATCTTTTTCAGGGTCTCTAGAGTGGCTGGTGTGGGACCTGCCAAACTGAGACCAGAGTCCAAAGCATGACTGGAGAGAACACAGGCTGCATTGCTGCTTGGTGGCTTGAACCAAGATGTTCTGTCTCTCACTGTGTCTTAAGGAGGTTGAATAGAATCATTCTGGATGGAAGAGAATTTATGGAACTTTTCCTTTAGTTGGAAGTTATCATGAGGTCCAGCCCAGCACTGCCAGGTCCCCACTGCCCCGTGTCCCTCACCCCACATCTCCACAGCTTGGAAACCCCTCCAGGGGTGGGGACTCCACCACTGCCCTGGGCAGCCTGGCACAGGCCTGGAGAACCCTGGCAAGGAAGAAATTGTCCCTCAGATCCAACCTCAGCCTCCCCTGGGGCAACTGGAGGCCCTTTCCTCCTGTCCTGTCCCTTGTTCCTTGGGAGCAGAGCCCGACCCCCCCCTGGCTCCAGGCTCCTGTCAGGAGCTGTGCAGAGCCAGAAGGTCTCCCCTGAGCCTCCTTTGCTCCAGGCTCAGCACCCCCAGCTCCCTCAGCTGCTCCTCCCCACACTTGGGCTCTAGACCCTTCCCCAGCAGCTCCGTTGCCCTTCTCTGGCCACGCTCCAGCCCCTCCAGGTCCTTCTGGGAGTGAAGGTCCTGAAACCAAACCCAGGATTTGAGGTGTGGTCTCCACAGTGCCGAGCCCATGGGCAAAGTTTGTAGTTGAGCTTCTCTTGGCCTGTATTCCCCAAACCTCTGTGTTTTCCCCAAGCTTTGCCCTTGCAGCTGGTGGAGTGATGGTGAGTGTTGCTGCAGCGTGGGGGTGAAGATCAGGCAGAGTCAAGCTGTGGGATGCAGGAGGAGGATGAAGGTGTGAAAGCTTCACCATCAAGACATCCTGCTGATAGAGAAAAGGAGAGGGCACCAAACTGTGCCACGGGTCCACATCTGTGGCATCCCTGCTCTTGTGGTTTGGCTGCTTGGTGAGGTCCAGCTTTGGTTGTCCTTGTTTTGGGGGTTGAACTCCAGGCTGCAGATGGGAGATGCTGATGGGTTTGCTTCTCACAGCTTTCCTGGAAAGATTTTTCCAGTTGACCTTTTGGAAAAAAAAAAAACCAAAAGTGGATTTTTTTGGGTTTTTTTAAACAACTACAGAAATTGTGAAACTCAACAGTACAATCCAAGAACTTTTTCAAGTCATGTGAACTGGTTTCTGAGTGTGCTTTCAAGGCAGATGTGTCGGTGAGCGTGGCCTTCAGTGGGAGAGCTGCAGCCTGCTCTGGAGCTGGAAGATAAGTGTGTGTGGGATGTCCCTCCCTTCCTCAGACCTTTTCCATCAAAAGCCTTCTTGTGGGGGAGGCTTATTGCTGAAGCTATCTGGCTAGCCATTTTTTATGGCAGAGGAAAAGCAGCCTCAAGGATCATTTTCTATAACATTGTCACAATGCCTCATTTTTTACAGCCAAGGCAAGGAACAGCCCAAAGCAAGTGTGAATTTTTTTTGTTTTCATCTTTATTTTTTCATTGTGTGCTGGTGTGATTGTTGATGGGTATAGATGTAAAATCATTTGTCTTTCTGGAGTCTTCTTTTTTTGCATCACCTTCTAGTGTCTTCTGAACTACAGGTCACCTCCGGACAGCCTCACTGAAGATCCAGATCAGGCTGTAATTAGTGTTTGAGCCAAGAGATGTTGCTCCCAGCAGAGTATGTGCAGAAGAAATAAGGTAGAGGGGGAGCAGCTGGAGAGACCTGACCCCAGGCAGTGGGGGTCTGAAGGTTTGGTGGGCAAGACATGGGAAGTTTAACCCCAGGAGGAGATGTGTAGTGAAGGTGCTCAGTTGAGTGGCTCAGGGGGGGACCAGAGTTGGTCTTGAGGAAAGGGGCAGTTGCTGGGTGGGTAACTGCACAAATGTCAGGGACGTGGGGTCACAAGGGTGGGTTTCCAAGAGGGGTGCTGTAGCTCAGGCAGCAGCAGAAGCAGCTGAGGAAGGTGGATCTCTACTAGAGCCAGGGAGCTGAAGATGATGATGGTGATGGAGTTTGGGCCTTGAGGAGCGTTTCAACATGACTGCAGGGAGATTTCTTCTTGCCAGCAGAGTCCCTGAGCCAAGTCACTGCTTAGTCCCTGTGGTCCTCTGGCATGATGATGTTCAGCACAGAGCAAGGACTTGACATCTTGTCACGTTGGAGTTGACATGTGGCAGCTTTGGAGCAGTGTCTTGTGGTTTGCTCTGGGCCTGGCTTGGCTGCCTGTGAGCTTGTGCTTTAGAGGGGGCATGGAAGGGAAGGGTGCTGGTTCTGCATTGGTTGGGGAGCTCCAAAGGGAAGACACAGTTGGCTAAAACAGAAGCTTGATGTTGGGGTTTCCTTGCTGCCTGTCACCAGCTTTTTTTTTCTTTTTACATCAGTTTGGCCAAAAAAAACCAAAAAAGAAATCACAAAATGGTTTGGGTTGGAGGAGACTTTAAGGATCATCCATTTCCAGCCCCTCTGCCATGGCCAGGGACACCTCCCACTAGAGCAGGCTGCTCCAAGTCCTGTCAGACCTGGCCTTGAGCCCACCCAGGCATCCACAGCTTCCCTGGGCAAGCTGGGCCAGGGTCTCACCACCCTCCCAGTGAAGAACTTCTTCCTTCCATCTCATCTACATCTCCCCTCTCTGTTTAAAACCCTCATCCCTTGTCCAAATAAAAGAGTTTTAGTCAGACCCTTGTCTTGTGCTAGCCATCTCCAAAGGAAACCTCACCTGGAGTCTGGAAGTCACTTTTAAGGTGTTTTTTTTTCCCTCCCCATTGCTAGAAGCCTCTATAAATGCTGTCAGTATTTTCCTTTGGATGCAAACACTTCTATTCAACGCCCATAATTACTGGTTTTGGGGTTCTTACATATTTATACTTGAGTGAAAACAAAGCTTGTCTAGATTTATCAGAGAGGTGGTCACTGCCCCATCCCTGGCACCATCCCAGGGGAGGTTGGATGGAACTCTGAGCACCCTGCTCTAGTTGGGGCTGTCCCTGCTCCCTGCAGGAGTTGGACTTAATGACCTTGAAAGCTCTTTTTCCACCCACACCAGTCCATAACTCTGTCATTTGCTGCTTGTATGCGAGGTGTCTTTGAGCTGAGAGCTCCTCGTTGAGTTTGAGCAGAGCCCCTGCACAGAGGCTGGGCAGCACTAGGTGGCACTCAGCCTCCAGCTTTCACAGCCCACCAGCAGCCTCTGCTAAGCTGGCAGGAAAAGCCACCAGCATCCTGCTAGTGCTGGAAAAGCCACCAGCATCCTGCTAGTGCTGGCATTCCTAGAGTTTAGAGGGAGCTGCAGCTCTTCAGCAACCAAGCAGCTCATCCCTTGGAGTGAAGATGACAATATGGTCACCTTCAAAGACTTCTGCTCTTGGTGACTGTGTTGTTCCATGTTTTAAAGAGGCTTGTGAAGATTTGGCTTTTCTGTTTTGCTGTTGAGGATGTTTTCCTGGAACTTTTAGACTGTAATTGGTTTTAAGACTGATAATTCAATAAATTTCCTCCAGCTTTTGGGTCCTGCCTGGATAACTTTAATGTCACTTGGAGACCTTTTGTGGATTGAAGAGGTGGGATTCCCCCAAGTGACCTGTGAGCACAGATGGCACTGAGGGAGCTCCTCAATCACACTGAAGGATCTCCACCCTCCATCACACTGAGGGAGCTCCTCACTTTCTGCAGGCAGAAAGATTTAACCTGTCCAGTTGGATTTATCTGGTTCAGGTTCTTGCTCAAGTGTCACTTGTCACTGCTGGGATTTGTGATTTTTGCTTTATACCTTGTTCCAGTTGTGTCATTCCCTGTCTTTTATATATCTAATTATTACATGGAGTCCAGTGTTTAATGAATTGAGCCTCACTTTGTGACACTACAAGCTCAGACTCTCTAAAGCTCACTGTGTTTAATTCTTTTGGGCTGGGAGAGAATTTTGGAGTTACACTAAAACTTCCCAAATGACCAGAGAGTGTGTGTTGGTAACAGAAAACCAGGAATGTTTGACCATGACAGTTCAGGCTTCTCCTCCAGCTGAGTGGAATCTGAAAATAGGAAGGATATTTTTTTTCCTTAACCTCTACACTTAAATTGACCACCAGTGTTTTTCTTTGGTTGCACCCAAGATCACCCATTAGCTGCAGCACTGTCCACTGTATCTTGGTGTCCTCAGCACTCTGGGGAGTCTTGGGCCAGTGCCTTCCAGCAGCAGGGCTGACTGTGCTGGCAAAATCAGGGGTGTGAAGGGAAAGGGATTTTGGCAGCTGTAGAAGTGATAATTTTCCACTGTAGCTTTTGCCTTTGAAGCCCAAAGAACTTCCAGGAAATTGTCCAAGAGGAGTGCTCAGTGTTACAGCGTGTGATGGCAGATCTTAGGAACCATCCTGGTTGGAGGAGATCTTTAAGGTTGAGTCCAGAAGCTGCCCCAGCCCTGCCAGGTCCCCACTGCCCCGTGTCCCTCACCCCACATCTCCACAGCTTGGAAACCCCTCCAGGGGTGGGGACTCCACCACTGCCCTGGGCAGCCTGGCACAGCCCTGGGCAACCCTCCAGGGCAAGAAATTGTTCCTCAGGGGCAACTGAAACCTCCCCTGGGGCAACTTGAGGCCCTTTCCTCTTGGCCTGGCCCTTGTCCCTTGGGAGCAGAGCCTGACCCCCCCCTGGCTCCAGGCTCCTGTCAGGAGCTGTGCAGAGCCAGAAGGTCTCCCCTGAGCCTCCTTTGCTCCAGGCTCAGCACCCCCAGCTCCCTCAGCTGCTCCTCCCCACACTTGGCCTCTAGACCCTTCCCCAGATTGTCCTTTGTTGCCTGAGAGTCACCAGAGATGAGCTCAGAGATGTGGCTGAGCTCAGACAGGGCATGAAGACTGTATCAGATCATTCAGTGCTGGGCTGGCCCCATTCCAGCCTCTGAGGGAACATCAAGCTGGAATTTGACAGGTGGAAAAATGGCAAAAAAAGGCACTGGAACAGAAAGATTTTCAAACCTGAGTTTGGTGCCTGCTGTATGCAAATAAAACCCAGAATTAACCATTTATCACAGGATTTTTTTTGTAAAGCTCCTATTTTGGATATTTCATGTGTGTGGTGACAGTGACAGATGTTGGGATTTTGGCCAGGGTTGGCATCTCTCTGTTTCCCTGCAGGTCTGTGTATGATGGGGAAGAACACGGTCGCTTCATGGAGAAACTGGAGGCAAGGATCAGGAACCACGACCGTGAGATTGAGAAGATGTGCAACTTCCACTTCCAGGGCTTTGTGGACTCCATCACCGAGCTGCTGAAGGTCAGAGGAGAAGCTCAAAAACTGAAGGTAAGGGAAAAATGTCTAGATGTGGTCCTGGCCAACTTGCTGTAGGTAGCCTGGCTTGAGAAGGGGATTGGACTGGATCACAGAACCCCACCATGGTGGGGCTGGAAGGGACCTCTGGGGATCATCTCATCCCACCCCTGCTCCAGCAGCTCACCCCCAGCAGGGTGCCCAGGGTCACAGCCAGGAGGGTTTGGGATCTCTCCAGAGCAGGAGACTCCACAGCCTCTCTGGGCAGCTGCTCCAGGCTCCAACACCCTCACCCCAAAGAAGTTTCTCCTCCTGCTCAGGTGGCACCTCCTGGGTTCCAGTTGGTGCCCGTTGCCCCTTGTCCTGGGGCTGGGCACCACTGAGCAGAGTCTGGCCCCAGCCTCTTGCCCCCCGGGGCCCTTGAGCTCTTGCTCAGCACTGCTCAGATCCCCTCTGAGGCTTCTCTTCTCCAGCTCAGCAGCCCCAGGGCTCTCAGCCTGCCCTGGCACAGAGATGCTCCAGCCCCTCAGCAGCTTCAGAGCTCCTGCACTGGACTCTCTCCAGTAGTTCCTTGTCTCTCTTGAGCTGGGAAGCCCAGAACTGGAACAAATCCTGCAGAAGTACCTCACTAGGGTAGAGCAGAGGGGCAGAAGAACCTCTCTTGACCTGCTTGGCCACACTCTTCTGAATCCACCCTAGGAGACCACTGGCCTTCTTGGCTATGAGGGCATGTCACCATTGTCCACCAGCCCTCCCAGGTCCTTATCTGTGGAGCTGCTTTCCAGCAGGTCAGCCCCACCCTGTAGTGGTGCAGGGGTCCTTCCTCCCCAGCTGCAGGACCCAACACTTGCCCTGGGGAACTTCATGAGTCCCCCCTCTGCTTGGCTCTCCAGGTGACCCAACCTCAACTGCTCGGGGCTTCTGTGAGACCATGTGAATGTCTCCTTTTCTCCTTTTGTGTAGGACCTCTCCTTTATCTAACAAATAATTAAAAATAATTGATATCTTCATTCTTCCTGCAGTAAGAGCTTTGTCATTTGGAGTTTGACAATTATTTGGGCAAACTGGAACCGTGTGGTGCATTAAAAGCACAAGAAAACCTAAAATGTGCTCTTCCTGATGTATCTTACACCAATTTCTCACAGAAAAATAAGCTCTGCAGTCAGAAATGGTTCTGCTGTAGCAGCATCTCCTCCAGTGCTGGATCTGAGGCTGAATTCTCATTACTGGTGTTGTCATCAGAGGCAGAGCAGCAGAGATTTGACTCTGCAGACCCAGGTGTCTGCCCACTGCTGGCAAGTGAAATGTTCATGTTTAAAAAGCAAGTAAACATTGTAAGATGTCCTGGTGTAACGAGGGAACAGCATTGACAAATAACCACTCATCTGCTAAGGAGTGGAAGAAAATTGCAGCTTGATTCTTTTTCAGGGAGCAGCTCCAGGTTTGGTTGGTTTAACCAGAAGGTAAAGTGGTTAGAGCTGGGGATGGAGAAAGCACCATGGTTACAGCCTGGAATGGGCTTCCCAAGTAGTGTGGCCTTTAAAGCTGAGCAGAGGGGGAGAGAAAGGTGGAATTTACCTGTTGCTTGAAAAAGTGTGTTCAGTAGCATGTGGGACAAGCCATTTGCAGGATCAGAAGGTGGATGAGTGGTGGGAAGGAAGGTAAGCAGGAGGCTGGGCAGGAAAGGGGCCTAAGGTTGAAGGTGTTCCTACATGGAGGGGACAGGTGGGTTTGCAGTTCAACCTTGGCTACTGTGCCTTAAAATTTTTGCACAATTTGGGGCATGTAAGAAAGCCCAGTGATGACTTAGCTGCTGTCAGAGCTGGAAGAACCTTCCTTTTCCTACCCAAGCTGGAACAGAGGCAGGGGAGGTTGTGGTGCTATCCCTTGCTGCAGCAACAAGAATCTCAGACTGCTTTGGGCTGGAAGGGACCTTCCAAGGTCATCCAGTCCAACCCCTGCAGGGAGCAGGGACATCCCCAACTAGAGCAGGGTGCTCAGAGCCCTGGCCAACCTCCCCTGGGATGGTGCCAGGGATGGGGCTTCTACCAAGGTGTGACCTTGATTTGGAAAGAGCTCCTAGAACATCCAATGAATGGGGTTGAGTTGTGTGCCACCCAAAAAGGTGCAGACTGTTTCCAGAGACTAGGAGAGCAAGTCTTGCTGGCTGAGTGGAGTCTGGCCAGTTGAGAAGGACCTTCCTGGTCTCCTGACAGAGGAGGAAGCACTCAGACTTCAGTGATCAGACTTTGGTGGGCTGGCTGCTGGTTTTCACACATTTACTTGTTCATTTAAAGCAACCTCTGGCATTTCTTAGCAGGCTTTGAGCTTTACACACGTAGATCTCCATCCCTTCATTCCAGATGGATGCAGACTCACAGGAACACCTTCCTGGAGGGGTGTCCTGCCACCAGAACAGCCTTTTGCAGGGCCAGGATTCACCCACCAGTGGGTTGCAGGATGAGACCATTGGAAAGACCACGAAAGAAGGGTTTTTTTTTCCTTTATTTTTTTGAAAGCTATTGTTTCTAGCCAAGAATTCCACATTGTTTGCTCACAGAGGCTCGTTGCTGTTTCCCATTCTACAAACAGCTACTTTGTTGGTGGCTCACTGTGAAGTCCATCTCTGTCCCCTCAGGATCTCTCTTGATTTCCATCACTATGTGATCTATAAAATGGCACATGGGGAAAATACACACAGAAGCTCATTTGAGAAACACTGAGCCCTCTTTGTAAAGCCTTTCCCCAGGGATTCATCCCTGGGTCCAGTGGTGAGAGTGGCTTTTGTTGCAGCTATTCATTCTTTATTTGATCTTGGAGTTTTTCTCCATAGCCCTGGTCTTTCAACATCTGTGTGACCAGCAGTAAATAACTGGGCTCCCTGGTGCCTCTGCAGCCGTGGCCACGCTCAGCTTTGGGGTGTTTTCTTCATATTAATGTTTTTTTTAATCATATCACCCATCCAAAAATATCAGTGTCAGCTCTTCTAAGAGAGCAAAACATGAGCTGGATGCCCTGGTTGCTCCCGTGTGTATGTCATATGTTGTACTGCTGTATTTCAGGTGGCCCCACGTTTAAACTTGAGTTTAAACCCTCATAGAGTCATGGAATTCTTTGGAAGAGGCCTTTGAGACTGAGTCCAACCCTCCCCCAGCCCTG
>NW_008592899.1:112211-160042 GCF_000691845.1 Merops nubicus | reverse complement strand
TAAATTTAATATATTTAAAATAAAAATTTTAAAAAATGTTATATTAGCTAAGGATGAGAAACATGACAAAAGCTGTAGAATATCTTCTTGAAATACACTTGAGGCACTCAAGTGTATTGCCTGGTGTTTGTCAGCCCATCTCAACTCTTCAAAATCTAGTCTAGAGTTTAGAATTTGTCACTAGACATATATGTTTAATTCCATGAATATTAGATACCATTAAGATCATTAGTGTGGTTGCTGAACATATAATACGTGTGACTTCACCTAAAAACAGGCTTTCTCAGGTTGTCTCCATTCAGAGTTATGAGATACTAATTTGGGTGTAGACCATGTGTTTTTACATAGTGCTTAGTCTAGGGATTCTTAATTGGGAAGGCTACATGATGCTAAAAGGGAAGCACAGCTATATTAATTATAATCATACAATAGATCTGTGTTTGAACACAGCAAAATTGATAGACATAATATTGTGGGGTTTTTTTGTTTGTTTGTTTTTAATATCAAACTGATTGTTTATCTAATACTGAGGTGATACAAGTTTCTGGTAATTGGGAATGTGCTTTCCAGGACTCTGGGCTCACCATTGGGTAGGAGAAGGCAGCAATGCTGTGCTAGAAAAATCTTATTGTCTAGCTTTTAATTTATTAAAATACGTGGGTTTAAAGAAAATGAATAGGTCTTACTCGTCAGCCTTAGATGCTTTGGAAGCATCATGCAGCAGACTGCTAAATTTTGACAGTTGAAAGAGATCAGTAGTTTCAGGTGTTTGGCACACCAAGAAACTTAGCATTGTGGTCCTTCATGAGTTGCCCTTGGTCTTACCTCACTAGTTTGCAGTTAGTGTAATAAGGAGAAAAAAGTTTATTTTGGTGCTAACCAGGATGATTTGGACCATGGAATAATGTATCACTCTTTGTATATCTTTTCAGATGTTTTCAATGGAACTGTGACCTTTCTGCCTTTGGAGGAAAACAGTGAAGGAAAATACCAAATTAAAAAGTGCAATATTTATCAAATTCAACTTACACACATAAAAGATGAGGAATGGTAAGTGCTGAGAGAGAGACAGAGAGAGAGGAAGCAAACCCTGAGTTGTTGCAGGGATCAACACCACGTTGTAATATTCCTATCTGGGCAGTTTGGTTTATGTAATTTCCTGGTTGTTTAGTAAATAACAATAGCAATAAAGTTGTAGTGCATACTGTTCAGTTAAAAGAAACATCTAAACTACCCAAACAAACACACATCTGTTTCAGCTTTGAATGTGTCCATTGACTGCAGGTGGGTGTGACCCAGGAAAGTCTGTGTGTTCTGATCAGGAGGAACTGGCTGTGCCTGTGAGAGTGCTCAGGTTCTGTGGCTGTTCGTGAGGCTGAGGGTCGAACTGGAATTGCTGTGAGCCTACTGACTGTCAGTCATTGAAATTCAGACCATTGCAGCATGGTCCTGGGCATCTGAGGGGGTAGCTCTCATGAAATATGAGTAAAGTTAGAGATTATGCAATAATGAAATGTGCCAACTGATGTATTTTTCCTAATGTTTTAATGAATTCACTTTTACTAGTTAGTGTTTGGTTGCTAAATCAGGCTGTTCATCATGTGTGAATCCTTAGTCATTGTGTTAACTGCAGCAAGAATCTCCTGTACAGTGTTTGAATTAGCAGATAATGAGCTGTCTAACAAAATTCAGGGGAGGTTGTTCCATTATTTGGTAACTTCACTGTTTTTTCTGTTTTGTGTATTACATATTTCCTTATTTTCCAGTCTACTTTTATACCTCTGATCTGCTGATTTTCTGCACTTAATCCTTGTTTTCCCTCTCTTTGAGGTAGCTGAGATAATGAAATATGCTGCATTTATACAAAGGCTTTTTTTATTTATTTTTAAAGGTCTGTGTCTGTTGTAGCTCTGTTTCCAGAAGACTGGTTTTCAGATGGAATTGCATACCCCAAATTAGCATGGCTTGGAAATGAACTTTTGTCCAAACTGGCTAAATGGTCTGTGGAGCAAAAGCCCAGTGAGTTTAAAAGTACGCTCTCGCTCATTTCTGTAGCAAAATACAGCAAGGTTTATCAGGACCTCAAAGAAAAATACAAAGAGATGGTAAAGGTAAGTTTAGCAATACACACAGAAATAATATGCTTTCCCTTTTTTGTTGTTGTTTTAGTGACACTGCTTCTTTCCCCAATTTTTTTTTTTTTTTTTTTTTTTAAAATAAGCAATGTAATTGGCATGTATGTTTTATGGTCTCATGTTTTGGGGTGGGTTTTTTTTCTGTGTACGTGGGGAAAACAACAATTTAGTATTTGGAAGAACTGAACTGGAAAAACAAGATTTGGAGCCAAATTCACAGTAAATATCTGGAGGAGTTAGGGATTTTTCAGAATGTGTACCTTCTGATAAGAAGTAAGTAGTAGGTCAGTGGATGGAAATACCAAGTCATCAGCATTAGAAGGAATAAATAAATCACCTCTTTCTCCAAAACCCGAAAGAGTTGTAAACAGCACTGGTTAGCAAGCAGGTTAAAGTTCCAATTACTTCTCATAAATTTGGGTGGTATATTGACATGTGTTTGAGTTAGAGGAGCAACGTAAAGTTTCTTTGTCCTGGGGATCCCAAATAGCGACAATGTTATCACCTGAAGTGCTGTATGAAGTAATGCCTAGATCCTTGTACACCAGACTAGCTACAAGCAAAAAAATATGGTAATTGCTTTTAAAAACATGTTTTGAAAACATTAAAGGGTTCTACTGTTGTTATTTCTGTGCTAATACAAAGGTACATACGAGAGGAAAATTGGACCTGTGGGTAAGGTAATGGTTCAGTATTTAGCTCTGCAGTAGACCTAATGTAGTGTTGACTGTTTTAATCTTTTTTTCAATTCCTCCTTTACAAAAGAAGGGTAATACGTCCACTTCCAGCCTTCCTCCTTCAGATTTTCATTCTTTGTATTCTGTTGTGGCAGGATTATTCTATGCCTACTACATTGTGAGAATTTGTAAATTTATTTTCATGTTATCAATGTTGCCCATAACAAGAGTAACATCAGCATTTTTCTTCTGAGAGAATTAGGCAAAAGAGTGTATGCTTGTGCTGTATTACAGAGCAGATGCAGCAGTTTACTTGTGACCTGCACTTAGGGAACCATAATATCCTTGGAAGCGTCATTGACTGGATGACAGCTGACATTCTGTACGCCAGGATTCGTTTGTGTGACTCGTGAAGTCAGTCTTTATACATGTGCTTTGTGTAGATTTTTTAATGAGCTCAGAATGCAAAGTTCTTAAAATGCAGAAACTGTTGAAGTGGATAAGTATCCAGATTGCTATAAGCACTTTTTTATTTC
Source organism: Merops nubicus (assembly GCF_000691845.1). Taxonomy (NCBI): domain Eukaryota; kingdom Metazoa; phylum Chordata; class Aves; order Coraciiformes; family Meropidae; genus Merops; species Merops nubicus. The sequence goes on along the minus strand of NW_008592899.1, from coordinate 156,694 downwards.
AGATGGTGCAGAAATTTTTTTTTTTTCTGAAGGTCTGGCCTGAAGTGACAAATCCTGAGAAATTTGTGTATGAAGATGTTGCCATTGCCACTTACTTGCTGGTAGGGAACTGCTTTGCCTAATAATACTCTATAAGGTTCTATTTCTTAATAAAAGAACCTCTCAAAAGAAAATAATGTTTTTTTTTCATTTTATAGTTTGTTGCCTTTTTAAAAATAGTTCTTACAGGCATACAAGGCAAAAGGAGAAGGGATGTGGCTATTCTGGCTTTTAAGGGTGGTGTTCTTTTTGTCTGTTTATTTGGTTTTTGGTTGGTTTTTTTTGCTATTGCTCTCATTTAAGCAGAGAGACAATTTTTTTTGTATTACAGTGTTTTCAAGCATAACTTAAACACAAATTCTGCTTTCAGTTCATAACTTCAAATTGTGGTTTTATTCTGATTTCAGGGATTTACATATAATAAGTGGTTACAGAAGGTAGGTGTTTTATGACAGAATTGGAAAAAAAAAAAAAAAAAAAAAGAATAGACCAAAGGGAAGATTTGGTTTTTATACTACCTTATACTACAAAAATCAGCACAATAGCAATGAAAATTAAGTTTAGAGCAATGGTAAAACTTTGTGATGATGTGAGAAAGATCTACAGTCCGTTGTCACAGGAAGTGTATGACCTCTGCAGACAATATGTATTTTATGGGGTTTTGAAGTGATAAAGTGAAAAGCCCTGGTGGAGCAGAAAGATAGTGGCTGGATGGACCCGATTTAGAGATCAGAAGCTATTGTTTTATGCATACTTCTACCTTTTGTTAAATTTATGCTGAGAGATTTTCACTGATACACTTTTTCCATGTAAAAGTTCATCTCAAACCCCATCTTGAAATGCAGTAAGGCTAACTGTAGATGCATGATACATGCTTCGTGACCTTTTACATGGCATGTACCTACTTAATCTATGAAAATTTTGCCACCTGTGGTTAACAGAAAGTTCAGGTTTTTAAACATCAAAATTTGTCACTGCGTAGGCCCATAAATATATTTGACTGCTATCCAAAATGGGGTAAGAGCATGTCTGTCTTGAAGTCTAGATACCTCTAGTGCCTTCTCTAAATTGGTATCTGTAAGTAAGCTAGCTCATTTACAGAACTTGTTGAGGACGAATTTATTTTGATAACAGACTTAAACTTTAAACTTAGAACCCCAGTTTCTTTCAAAGAACATTTTGGGTTTTGTTTTCAGCTCTGTGACCAATTTTTTCTTCAATGCAGCGTATGTAAATGCTTCTATTGTGTTACTTGCAGAGACACTGTTGAAGTTTACTTGTTACTTGCCTTGTTTCCTCTGCTTATCTCTTGCACCCTTTGTTTTAGCAGCTTATTTTACATTTGTGCTCAGTCTAGTCCAGGGTTGTATAGCCTTGATTAATTTCAACTTTTAGTGGCTCAGAGAGGGTGGAGGATGTGCTTACCACTTAGAAAATTATTAATGTTTTGCAACATAATTTCTGCCCCTCTCCATAAACAGTTTCAGTGGGTTTTGGTGGTTTTATTTTTTACTTCCTCTTAAGTTTTCTCTCAGTACAGCAAAAGTCTTCTGTCACATCTGCATTTTTTCCCAGCTTTTTCCTTTCATTTCCAATAACCTTTGTTGGTTTCTTACGGAGAAACACAAGACCAGAAGTCTAACAAGTTTTCTTCTCTTGTCTTAGATTCTTTGGGAAGAAGAGAGAAAGGAGAAGGGTTTGACCAAGAAACAGTCATTTGTAGATCTTGGATGTGGAAATGGTCTACTGGTTCATATTCTAAACAATGAAGGGGTAAATAAGAGTTCTTTTTAAATAGTAATTTAAAAATAGAGTTAGAAAATATTCTTGTTGTGCTTTCCTTTTATCCTTCATGCACATAGCCCAAATTCAAATAATGCATGTTACTAAAAAAGGATTTTGTCACTCTAGTTACCAGGAGAAAATTGTAGCACAGCTTTAGGAAACCTTTCTCTTACTTACCTTCTTTCTTAGTACAATTCATTTCAGGGCTGTTTTTCTAAGGTAAGAAGCTAAGAGGTAAATGAAAAAGTAATAGTGTTATTCTGCAGACTAAGCAAAAAGAATCAGAAATCTTAACATACAGAGGTTCTCTCTCGTAAGATGCTTTTCATGAATTCATTTTTGTCAAAATTGAATTCTACTTGTCATGTACTGAAAATCTTTTTCTATATCTTTAAAAACAGTCCAGGGATTTGTTAATTGTCAAAATGCCTAACAACATACTGTGCTTTTGGGAGTGAAATTTTGGCAACAGCAAAATTTAATTTCGTGAGGCATGCTTTCTGAAATAACAGAAAAAAAGGTCAGTGAGATTGAACAAAACCCAGTGAGGTTTGGTCTCTCTGTTTCAGAAAAATGTATATTCCACTTTTTGGAGAACATGGTAAAATTTGTGGAGGAAATTATCTCCTATTTCATCAACACCCATCATTGATGGGGAAAAAAGTCCCAAGATAACCTAACACAAGCTCTCTATCCTTGTGTGGCCAGAAAAAAAAATGATGTAATACAAGATGCTATATTTGCAGTAGGAAAATATGTTAAAGAAACAGGGAAAACACCATTAAGTCATGACTGCTGTAACACTGACAAACATTGACTGTCAGTGCTGACACACGTGTGTGAGTTTTATGAAACTCCTTTAGTAATTGGTTTTGGTTAGCTCTGCATTCATTATTTCCTGCTGTAGTTTCCAGTTCTACTTCTTCCCATCAATTCACAGAGGGGAAAAAGAGTAGGTGAAAGGGCGTTCTCCAGCGAGGACTCCTTAGAATATCAATCTTCTCTGAGCCCTGTGGGTTATGATATTGTGATTAAACCTTATGAGAGGTGAAACCATGTTATGATACTATGATTAAACCCTATGAGAGGCTTTGATATTTTAAAAAACAAACAGAACACAAATACTTCTGCTTTTACTTTTGTAGAGATCCATATTTTCAATAGTATTCTCAGTAGGTGTGCCTAGGTAAAATTTCAAACCAGATAGGCTCTTAATATTTCTTAATATTTCCCTTTGTAAGTAGAAGGGAAGGAAAGTATTTAGAAGGCATGAAATGGTGAAGCTGTGTTTCCTTATATGTATAAATCTTATTATGAACAGAATAATAAATGTTAATTTAGTATGTACATTTGGTGAGTCTGTTTGACAGTCTTCACTAAAAATAGTACTTAAAAATTATACTTTTTCACATATTACAGCATTCAGGTAGAGGAATTGATGTGAGGAGAAGAAAAATATGGGACATGTATGGACCAGAAACTCATTTAGAGGTATTATGCAAATGTACGTCCATCTTACTGTTTTGTAACCTTAGTCATTTGTTCATTGCTTCAGGTTGTCTTGATGCATATGCAGTCAGACATACTGGCTTACAGACACTTGTCTCTGGTGGTCTGTGGGTTTCCATACGTCTTCTGGGACTGTAAAGTAAGTTGTAAAGGGAGCTACAAGAGCAATGCTGTATCCTACTCCTGCTTGCAACTTATTTTTCAGCTCAGAAGACTAGGGTGATTGCATGTCTCCATGTACAGGGATACAGACCACGATACAATCTTTGATTTTACTGGAGATCAGTATTAAGAAGCTTTGTTTGCACCCCTCTACCTCATAAAAGATATTGGTATCCAAAATTCTGAGTAGTTTATTCTTGAAAGCAATTCTGACTGCCTAGTGCTATGTGCTGTTTTGGGGACAAAATGGTTGTTGAACTTCAAAGGAGTCAACCGTCTGTTTTATGGATCTTGTAAATAATGGCAATAGTAGCTTTCAAAAAGAAAAAAAGAACAAAAAAATTAGTCTGAAAGAGGGGTTATATTTTAAGTTCCACATTAGCATTTTTATAAGAACAGGAACAATTTGAGAACACAAACATTGACTTCAACTGCAGCTGTTCTTGGTCTCATACTTATTAGTGTGTACTGATGAACAGCTGCCCTTTTATAGAGGTGAGGTGTTCATGGTTTCTTCTCTCTAGACTCCTAAAATTTCTTACTGTTCTCTCAAAAACAGTCAGCTTCTAATATAAGAATTTTCCACCTGTAATTTTTTTTGTGCTTAAGTTTTGCTTAAAAGTTAGTTCAACATTTCTTTGTATGTTAACCACTTATGTTAAGTCCACAAAAGAGCAGCAGTTTTCACAGATGGGAGGTGGAGCTTTCACAGTCTTGTTCAGCCTTTTCTTTGCCACCCTGTCATTTTGGGTACAGATTGCCAAAACTGCCAGATTCCTTTGCTACAGTCTGCAACCCATCTAAAACATTGAGCTTGTGGTGCACCTTTGTTCTTGTTGTGCTGTATTGTCACTTCTAATCACACCAAACAGCATCTTCTCTTCTTAATGTTATGAGTTCCCTTTTTCTGCCCGTGTTTCTGTACTGTGGAAATCTCTGCATTTTCTACATTGGTTTCATATTTAGGTCTGGCTGTTTACAGTTTCTCAGATTTGACTTTTAGGGAAACTTCTGAGAATCAGCTGTCCCTTTCTGTAGCACGAGGGAGCAAAACAGAAAAGGGGGTGTTTTATTTGTCTTTTTTAAAAGGAAAAAAATAACCAAAAGAAGAATTCACAAAGGACACTTGAAAAAGCCAGACAGAAACAATAAAAAATATCCAAAATATGCATATAGGGAAAGTACTTGTCTGTATATGTATATCTATATATTGAAAAATGAATAAGAAGGATGAAATAATTTTACACAGAAGGAGAAAGCACCTGCTCACAGCCTTTGTTGTCCTCAAAGCTAATTTTGTTTTGATGTTTACTTGAAATGTGAGTTGCAGGATGAATATTGCCATCTGTGACATTCAGTGCCAATACTAATAATGTAAGTGAATGTAACAGGCCAAGCTGCTGTCAGACATGGGGAATCCAAATCTGATGCTGGGTAACTGTCAAAATGTGGAGCGTGGCACTGATAATTCCTGTTGTGCCTAAACTGAACGTTCAAAACTGAAATGTAACATAGAGTAACTTGTTTAATCAATCATCAGAAACACTTAGTAACATCTACCTTGCAAAAAAGAAATTGTTACATATATTATCTAGAAATATATACACAGTTACAAATGATCAGAGATGTACTATTTAAAGTGAATGGTAATCCACCATGCTGATTAAGTGCTTCCTCAAGAGCAGAACTGAGATGTAACAGAGGTAGCCTGAGACTTCTGAAATGACCTAGTAAGTGGTGTGGTTGTTTTCATTCCTGTAAAGGTACTACTTTGCATATGCATACAAATTTTGAAGTATGCATTTTGTATATTAAAAAAAAAAAAGGGTATGGGCAACATTTTCAGGGCTTTTCCTGAAGGTTTGTGGAGATTCAAATTTTGGAATTTTTTTTCCAAATCTGCCCAGTAACTATTTTGAGATTCCTACATATTTTCAGAGAAGAGTATGTACTTCTGTAGTATCAACATGAAGTTTATTTTTGCTGAACTTTTTTCAAGGTAAGAAAACGTGTATAGGAGACACTCTTACACGTGGCTTACATACGTGTGTGTATACAGGCACTATAGAACTTCTAAACTGTATGAAGATACCATCCTGTTTGGTGGTTGGATTTTTGTTTTTCTGAAAGAATATCAGGGTAGGCTATTCCTCAGACAAGTGACTGTTCTGTGAGTCAGTGTTGCAGTGGGAAGACTTCTGTGCTGATGTCTCAATCCATATATATCAAATTTCCATGAGACAAATACTATTCTAGAGGGCACCAAAGAAGCCTTGTTTCTCTGACCTGTTTTCTATTTTTGCTCTTGATTTTGCATGAATCATAACATAGTCTTGGCACGACTTGGAAGGGGATGGAACGGCAACATAGGCAAGAGGGAAGAGTGTTAGGCTGGATTAGTTTATTATATGTGAATGATAGGGTGTGAGGAGTGGTGTCCTGTATGTTGGGATTTGATTTGGTAAGATTCTGTAAAATAAAAGATAGTAGTGATGCTGTGCTGTGATTAGTTGCTGTTAGTTAGACATTAGTTGTTATTAGACAGAAGGTGAATGGCAAGAAGTCATAATCCAGTATGCGGTATTTGTAAACAATGTTTAGGATGCCAGACATCTTAATCAGAATTATTATTCCACTCTTTTTCTGGCCAATATTTTGTCGTAGCTGTTGCTAAATTACTTCTTTGCAGCTATAAATAAATTATTACATGGCAAAAGTGCAGATTAAAGAAAACGTTGGTGTCTGTGGTTCTCATTCACCTTGTATTTGTCAGCTTCTACAATTTATATTGTTGCTTACACTTTATTAACAAAATAAATGCATTTAAAGAAAGTTGTAATAACTCACTTAATGTGCTGCGTGTTTTTTAGGAATCTACAATCATGCCAGGTGACAATCATCTCTTCCCAGACACTGACTGGCTGATAGGAAACCATTCAGATGAATTAACACCATGGATACCTGTAATTGCAGCTAGGTATTTGTTGGGGCAGAGAAGGAATTAAAAACAAAACAACACTCAGAACTAGATTACCTATGTGGGCTGGGTGAAAACTCTCACTTGTGCAGCCACACCTGCTGTCCTTGAAGGACTTGCTGCTTTTGATGGCAATTGATCATTTTTACAAAATGTTTCTCTTCCTGTGGTGAAGCACAGCTGTAGTATTTACTGTCTCTTAGAATTTAGTACAGCATTTGCTTTTGAAGCTCAAAAACCAGAACTGATTTTTATTCTTTAGATGTGAATCTGTTGTTTGGGCTTTGTTTTGTTGTTGTGTTGTTTTGGTTTGTTTTGTTTTTTTTAAATAAAAAAGTTATTGCTTCTGCCTTTCCTTGAACTATTGTGCTTCGCAACCAGCTGCAATAGTTTAATATGTACAGGTTAAGACCTGCAAACCAAGTTTGTAATTTGCTATAGCAAATAGTTCATGGAACAGTATTTTTGATTATTTAATTGATCTACTGAAAGAGGAAAACCAAAATATTTTGTGAAGCTCTGTCACATAGTAATTTTCATTGTTGCTTGCATCTGATGGGTTAATTGTTACATTTGTGTGTTCTCCTAAGTAACTTTCGATTCAGCAGCTTGTTACATTTCTTGTAGGTCTTCCTATTCATGCTGCTACTTTGTGCTGCCGTGTTGCTTCTTTGATTTCCATGGAAAATACAATCGAAGACAAAGCAAGAAAACTCAGTACAGAGAATATCTTGATTTTGTTGCCCAGGTGGGATTTGTATGCGGCTTTCAAGTGGAAGAAGATTGCCTGCGAATTCCATCAACAAAAAGGGTGACTTGGGGCTTTTGTCTCTTTTCTTTTCCTTAAGGCTGCTAGCTGTCTGCAGCATACGGATGTTTGTTCATGGCATTGTTCGTTCATTATTATTGTAAAATCAGACTGTAGTCAGTTGTATGGCTTCAGACAATATACTCTGAAGAGTATCTAAAATTACTCTTTGTTTTCTTGGGTATTCTGCTCTTTACATCAAAGGTACAATCCTAAAGAAGAAAAGGAATGGGAAGTTTTATAGTTTGTTTTTTTTTATGCCCCCATATAGGATGGAAAATTTCTTTATGTAAAACTCATTTTTTGCCTTTAATTTTCCCAGCTGCCAGTGTCTTAGTTGTATTTCATTTTGTTGTTTTTCATATCCCATGAAATTTCAAGTGAAATGTTCTCGCAGTAGGAAAAGATGTCCAGCTTTAATTTTTTAAATAATCTGGGGATCAGGAACAGTCTTTTTGCTCTGCACTTGTGTGGTGTGATGGATTATAGTTTGATTAGTGCATATCTTCTGTGACACCAATATTCAAAAGCTAAAATTAAAAAACTTTTAGATGTTAATGAGCATTGAGTTTGAATGGATATCTCCTGTATGTTGGAAGCTTAAATAAGACGTGTAGGCTGGGGGGCTGTGTAGAAGTATGGGACTCTAAATAGTGATATACCTATTTCTACTAAAATAGGTAAGCCTCATTGGAAGAAATAGGACCTACCCACCTACCGAAGGTGCTCTGATTGACAAGCAGATAACACAGTTTATTAACAGTCGTCAGACCTGTGCTATGGTCACATGGGACAGAAGAGTTGGATTTAATCACGTGGTTCAGTCGGATGGTGTTTGCCAAGGAGCAGGCTCAGAGCGTTGTGACAGTGAGGCTGAGACTGATGGCACAGTTTGGATGCCTGGATTCCAACCCCGAGGAAGAGTAGAGCAAGTCAGAAACTGTGCTTCCCTCCCCCGGGATTTTGTGGATGATGTGGTTCTCAGTGTGGCAAACTTGCTGCTAAATGCAGCCCCCCAGAAATCATGTTCTGATACGCATGGGGGAAATGTGGATACTTGGAATCGAGGAGGTGAGATGAGGTCTTCCCCTTATGTTGCCTTTTGCTTTTGCTGGAATAGAATGCCTTTTCCTGTAATTGACATGTTTGCACACTAGGATGCAAGCAAGGCAATAAGAATTTTTGAGATTGGTGTGGAGTGTTTTCCTTTTGCTTTTAAATACTAGGACAGGTTCAATTTTTATTAAAAAACTAAAACAAAAACAAAGTAAACCAAGAACTCTCCCCATTTACTAAACCAGAACACTGTATCTTTTTGGGGAGAATATTAAGTATGTTTGGCTAGTTCTCACTACTGCCATCTTTTTCCATTATCTTCCATTAATTTTTATTATTTACTCACTGTAGGTTGTCATGTATTACAGGAGATCCTTTGAGTCATTCTCTCTAACTACATGTATGTGAACAGTGCTTAGTGCAATGAGGGTTATATGCTACTGTAAAAAAAGTGGGGGAAGTAAAAAGTTTCTCTTACTTTGGAAATTCTGACTTGAATCTTGTAGAATGGAAGCTGCTATGTTATAATATACATACAAAATATATCTCATGGATGATACTGGGAGTACAAAGTTGCTGCAGTACTGATAGATACTGATTGTGAGCAGAATCTATGAATTAACTTATATAGAAAATAAATTTTCTTGGGTATATGTCCACATTTTTTTATAGCTATACCATTATTTATTGCAGAAAGCCTTTCCTTGAAAGAAGTAGCAGAACACTTAAATAAAGAAACTTTAAAAAGGTTAAAGAGTGAATATGGAGGCCTGCAGACGCTACTCAAGAACAATCATCAAGTATTTGAAGGTAGAGAAGGGGCTTGGGGGTTTGTTTTGTTTTTCTTTAGTCATCTGTTTTATCTCCTATATGTACAGTGCAGCTCAACTGAAAAATTACTATGGTGGTGGGATTTTTTTAACTGCTTCTTATACCTCCGTGGAAAACTTGAACATTCTTCGTGTGCCCATTGCTCCAAGATACTGATAGTAAAACTTTTGGATGAGACTGAAAAACATCTATCAGGAAATTATTTTTTTTTCTAGACCAACTGTATTTGAAAAGACAACCCTTTAGTTCAAGTGGCTAATTTGATGATATTGTTTTAACTTGGAGAATTCTTCTTTTTCCTACAAAGTATTGATGATTTGGAGGCCATCGAATGCAGAGCAAGTTCACTAAAGCGCTTAACTGAGACTTGGTCTGGCCTCACTGAGCCCCACAGTGTAAATGCTGACACAAAATAAAACTAGTCTGCCTCAGAACCTGGAACTGGAAGACTTGATGTGCTAATACAGCCTGTGGCAGTATGGCAGAAAGAATGCAGTAGCAAGTCTCTGTGGCTGGCTGTGTTTGTTGACAGCTGTTTTGTGGTTTTATTCTTGTTGTAATGTGGTGGTGTCTTGTGTTTGGGGTGGTTTTGGGTTCGTTTGTGGTGGTTTTTTTTTTGTTTGTTTTTGTTTTTTTGTCAGTGTGGAGCTTTGCAAAAGTAAGATCTAGCTTTGCAACAATACAAGATCTTCAAGGTTTTATCAGTGTTAAGGCTGCTTGAGATTTGGAAATGTGTTAACTTTGTGTCCCAGCAGTTCTACATCAGCTGGGAGATGCAGATCAATTAATCCATAGCAAATAATCTCGAGTATGCAACCTAGTTGCTGCCAGTGGTTAACTTAGACAGTTTTAGCATCCATTAAATATTTCTGTACACTTGGCAATTTTAAAATGTGAAGCCATACTGAAATCCTTTTGGATTACCATTCAGTGCAAAGAATTGTTCACACTGTATTCATTATGTGTCTGAGTTTGATCCCCTTTCATTACAGAGGGGTGGAAAAGATTTACAAACTTGTACACAGCATGAGCATTTTAATTTGGCATGGATGCAGTCTGCACATTACCTCTGAGGAAAGACTAGGACTGAGGCCAGATCTTTCTCAGTAATTTACATCACATGGTACCTCCCTGGGGCTCCAGTAGACACCGTTTGATTCTTTCCTTCAGTAGCATGTCACTCTAGCAAGGCACTTTTAGCAGTGAGTGGTCTGGAAGGACACTGCTTATGACAAAGAGGACACAGAATAACATGACTGCAGTTCTTTTGTCATCTTTGTTGAAGTGTTTTTCTTTTAAAGACAAAGAAAAGAGATGGATGCACACACACACAAAAAAAAGAAGGGGCTTAGAGTAACTGATCTGTGGCAGTTTCTTTTGGTCAGGCGTCGTTGTCTTTTGAGGTATTTTAAAGCTCTGTTGAACCCACTTCTGGACTGGCTTTTAAGAGTACGGATCTGTGTGTATCACAAGGAAATGTGGAGGGATGAATTCATCCAGGCCTGAATGTGTGATATCAAGCTTTCACAGGACCCATTAGCTTTTGCATCAGAATTACCAGAATGCGGAATGGTATCAGTTAATTATGCCAAGCTACAAGTGTGTGATTGAAGTGGACTCTGAAAATAGAGCACAGCAACTCAGAAGTGGCAGATCCCTCCCTCCTCACTTTCACCATTGATTTTCATGTACTTTTTTTCTTTCTTGTTTACGAATTTCCTTTGGTTGTGTTTTAATTACACATTTAAGCTGACAGAGGTTCATAGATATGTGTATGCAGTTTATAGTCCTAATACAGCAAATGAATTTAAAAACAGAAAAGTGCTGAATATTTATTTACCAATGATAATTCACTGATTCATATGACAGATTAGACTTGTCATCTTCTTTGGTACAGCATATTTTTGGGTCAGTGAACCATTCTCTCTACAAAAGCATTTCTGTGTAGAGAAAGTAGTAAAGGCTCTCACTAGATTTTTGCTGGTAACCACATTTTAAATATGTAGTAGTAAAGTTTTGAACACAGGAAGGATTACAGTTCTTGGAACTTCCTCAGCACTTGCAATCTAAGTTCAGAGGATTTTAGTCTAAATTATCCTAACTGCTATATTTAAAACAAACCTGTACAAAGATGATACAAAGGTTCCTCAAACTTCAGAATCTCAGTGAAATACCTCATAGGGAAATCAATCATTTCTTCTTTAGACTGTGTCTGTATTATCCAGGTTTGTTGTGCCATTTGTACAGAAATGGAATGAAGTGCACATTTGGTTTTGCCTGAGTGATCCATTTGTAGAATATATTTTTATTCACAGAATGTCACTATGCATTTTTTCCAGTATAAGTCCCATGGATGTCTATTAACAGCTGCATCTTTGTTTGTTTTTAAATTTCAGTTCTAAATGGGAGAGTTCATATTCGTGACTGGAGAAAAGAAAAGCCATCAAGGACAACGAAGCCCGAAGTGAAACGACGCCTCTCAGATGAAGCGTTTAAAACACGTCTCTGCTGGTTTTTCATTCACCATCCTGATGGTTGTTCTTTGCCTTCTGAATCTTGCCCATATGCTCATGGGACTGAGGAGCTAAGGCAGTCTCAGATTATTAAAAAGAAAAAACATTTACAGTAATAAAGTGCTGCCACTTACCTATAAGCATATGTACTTAACTGAATCTGTGATTGACTTTGGGACCACCTACTGCATGAAGAGCCGGACAATATGGAGGGTTTTTTCCATTCCTTTGCTCCTTATTTTTCCAGTTGGTTGACAAGTTCTGTATTTTTATTCTTCATTTTTTTTATTAACATGGAAAAGTAGTAAAATATGTCTATACTTTTGGATTTGTCCTGGCTTGTCTATATACATTTGCATAAGTAGAAAAATCTAAAAACTTAATTTCCTAGGGCACTTCATGATCCTCAATCAGATGAAATGGATGTGATGCAGCATTTTCAGACCCTGAAAATTAGCTGGTTTGTTCCAAATATTCCAGAAGGATTAATAGTTTCTTATGACTCACAGTGGCTCTTGGGACTCAGAAATTGGAGAGAGTTCACTCTTTCTTTTGCAGCTTCTCCTCCCTGGTACTGTGGAGCAATAATACATATCACTTTTCCTGTCTTGGTCAGATCTTAGTCCTCCTTCCCTTTCTGTTCATCTTGATTCAAAATGAGTGTTGGTTTGAAGAACAGCTTTCTGGAAATTACTGTTGAAATCTTCACATATAGGTTTTCAGAGCTCTGTAGGTCATACTGTCACCTTTCTTTTTTCAAATAAGGAGTAATGGTGGAAAATGTATTTTATTATATTGGAATGCTAGAGTTTCTTATCAGGTAACAAAGGAGTGTCTTACCACCTTGAGCAGGTTATGATTTTTTTTTTTTTAGTAGACTGCTATTTTCTTTAAAATGTTTAACTTTTAAACATGCCTCCAAAGCAAGGCAGTGAAGCTGGTAAAGGGTCTAGATGACAAGTCTTTTGAGGAGCAGCTGAGGGAACTGGGGTTGTTTAGCCTGGAGAGAAGGAGGCTCAGGGGAGACCTTGCTCTCTACGACTACCTGAAAGGAGGTTGTAGAGAGGTGGGTGCTACTCTCTTCTCCCAAGTAACAAGCAATAGGATGAGAGGAGATGGCCTCAAGTTGCACCATGTGAGGTTCAGGTTGGATGTTAGGAAAATTTTCTTCACCAAAAGGGTTGTCAAGCACAGAAACAGGCTTCCCAGGAAATTGGTGGAGTCACCATCCTTGGAAGTATTTAATAGATGTGGAGGTATGTTGCTTAGGGACATGGTTTAATGGTGACTTAGCAGTACTGTGTTAACAGTTGGACTTGTTGATCTTAAGGGTCTTTTCCAACCAAAACCATTCTATGAACTTGGCAGAAATCCTAATTATTACTCAGTGACAGTCACTAGTAGTAGTTCTAAAGTTCAGTATTTGCTGTACAAGCTCTGAGATACAGAATTGTGTTGGTTCTGGCCTAGCTCGTATACCGATAGTGTGGAAACTCTTCTCATCTATTGAGACAAGACTTTGATTCCAGATCCTAATGAAGTAAGGACAAGATTTAACAACAACAATGACAAAAAAAGTACTAAAGAAATGTGGAGGTGAAAGCACTGACATAGGGACTGGTTGCAGGACAGAGAGGTCTAAGTTCAAGTATGAATAAGCCATATAAGAATTTGTTAAGAGCCCAGGGAATCTGAAGAACAGAGGAAGGAAATAACTGAAGAGAAAACACAGAAAAAATGGAAGATGACACTGGAAACACTTCTAGAAGAGTTCCAAAGCTGCTTTTCTCACACCCTGACTTTAAGCCAACAGGTTGCAGTCTACTGCATGCAGAAGCAGGGTCTAAACCTATTGACAGGGCTGGAGCAAAGAACTTACTGAAGTGTTGTATGTACTCACCTCTCCCTTTTACATTTCTCTTCTGATCCTGGAAGATGTGGCTGTTTCTAGATAACAGTGACTCTGATAACTGCAGCAGTGCCTTACTCATGGATCTCTTCCCACAGTATCCATTATGCCACACAGTACAGCTACTTGGCCTACCTCTACCAGGAGCTGTGGTGGGCTCTGGGCCTTCCTCCATGGCTCTGGTCTGCAGTGTTGTGTACCACATCTCAAATTCAGCACTGACCAGGCCTATGTTACAGTCATTACTGGATGTACGCATTTCAAAAAACAGAGATACCCTCAGGTGAATCACATTCTAAGGGGCAAGTTGGGTGTAGATCAAATAAGGTGATTAAGTTCATGCAACCTGCAGATGGAGGTTGTTTCCAGATGCTGCAAAGAGCAAAACCAGCCTTTCAATTCTTTTCCAGTTGTTGATGTCTTTGAATAATTCACCTTGGGGTGAGATGTGTTTAACTTGAAGCAGGTGAATTCCTGGGTTGGAGTTCACCTGTGGAGCCCCTCTGGAGCTTGCAGGAACTTGGTCGGGGTGAAGCAGTTTGAAGAGGCTTCTCTTGGTTTGTGATTGTTTTTCTCCTTTTCAATAAATGGGGAGTGAAATAGCAATTTGACTCATTAAAGTCAGAAACACACACACGATAGACTAGTGAATTAGTTTTAAAACTACCTTTTTTATTACTTGTGCAATGCTATGATAGCTAGTGTAGCACGCTGCCTCCTTTTGCGTAGACTTCTTGACCTCGCCAGCATACAGACCTGTCACAGATGCATGATGGCTCTTCCCCTTCCTGTTTGGCATCACTGCAGGGGACAAGCCAGCCAGCAAGTCTCCTGTAATTGCAGAAACTTCCCTGTTGTTCGGAGAAGTGGTAAGAGAACATTTTTGCATCCAAATGCCAGCCTTATATAATTCTGCATTTAAATGTGAAGGTAACTGCTGAAGGCATAAAATAGCTCTACTTTATCTAAATTCTGTATCTTGTTGGGTTCTCTGCGATCCACGGTCTTAAAATGGCATCAATACAATGTTCAGCTTTGGCCATGGATGAGGTATTGTACAGAGGAAGAATCAGTTTTGTTCTTGATAAAAAAAATCTCTTGCTCCACAATGGATTCAAGCATAAAAACTCAGTTGTACAGGTGAGACTGGCATTTTACTCCTTACTTTATTAGCATTGATACCCATTAGTTAATTTGGCTTTATTTCAAAGCCTGTTTTACAGAAGGAAAATACTTAGTTGTAAATGCCTCAGAAGAGTGAGAATATAAAGAGAAGTTAGATGTCAGGCTGTGACCAGAAATGCTGGGAGCTAGACATTTTGTGTTTCCATCTGTAGATGAGCTACAGTTTCTCTATAGAAATATTCTAAAATAAGAACACCAACGAAAATGTGTTTACATTCTCTCTTAAACCTCAGTGAAGGACTGAATTTTAGGTTTTGATCAGATTCCTAAAACAAACAAAAAAAAACCAAAAAAAACCCCAAACAAACAAACAAAAAAAAAACAAAACAAAAAACTTTTTACTTACAGAGTATCTCTATATATTCTTTTTAGTTTTTTTTTGTTTGTTTGTTTTAAATAAAATTAGGCTACTCCTGGGTTTTGGGGCTTGTTCATTCAGACTCAAAGTTTTAAATGATAATTTACTCTTCAGCTTTGGTTATCCTAGCATGTTTTTTTGAGCAGAAATCTTGCGTTAGATATAAAAAGGAAGGCAAGAGTGAGCTTTGCTTACTAGGGCATCATAATGGCAAATATTTCAGATTCAACAGAGATGAAATATAAAATCTGTAACAGTCCTACCAAGTGACAGCTAAAACAAATATTGAGACAGGTGTCCACTAAAGCATCTAAATATTTGGCATCAACTGATGTCAGAGACAGGCTTTTTATTGCTGATAGCTTCTGTTTATATAACTGAAAGAGTATTTTCATACAAAAATGGCAATTAATGGGGAATTCACCAAGGGTGTAGTGCTGACATGTTACCCCAAGGAATACCTTTCCCAGTTACCACTTTCTGCTGTTGCATTGTGCTGGACCTGTGAGTAGCATATTAAGATTTTCCTCCAGGGTGATAGTGGATTTCATCTTGCAGGATCCTGTGGTAACAGCAGCACTGTGTATACGTGGCAGTGTTTTTGTGACTGGGCTCTGTGTGTTGTGAATAGTTTTTAGTGAACACTGTTATTTGGACCTGATGAGTTTATATTTTTCACTTGTATCATAATTTAACATTTGCATTTATCAGGTAGAAATCCGTAACTGCTTTAGTGCTCATTTACTGTCTTCTTCAGCTGGCCAGGCACTGTGCAAAGTCAAAACAATCTTCTCCTGGAAAGCTTGCCCTGGATTTTGAATACTTTGGTAATTGTTTTGCTGTAGTAGCAATAAGGAAACTATCATCACTGCTTATTGATACTCTGAGTGGGGTATATGCAGAGATACAAAAGTTGAGAAATTAATCTCATTGCTTTGGATTGTAGGCTTTGTGTTAGTAGTTTTTAATCCCCGTGATAAACATGGAGCTGAGTGAGGAAGCGAACATCATTTGCCCTTTTCTCAAGTACAAGATATTGAGATAATGTAGTTCTCAGGTTGCCTATATTTTGCCAGTGCAACATGTTTTTTTCGTTTTCTTTGAATGTGTACCTTTCCCAGGGCAATGCTTTCACATTGCAGCCCTGTGGTGTCTTCGCTGGCTTTCAGTACATCATGAAGAAATCCCTCCAGTACAGACATTGCTATCCTTATCTCTGTTAAACTGTGGAACAGTATAGACATCATCATTTTGGTCCCTTTTTTTTAATTTAATGTTTGTTTTGCCAGATTGTTTCAGAGACTTTGAACCCTGTAGTGAACACCTCACCTGTTAGCAATGATCTCATAATGCTGTGAAGAGACATACTGACTTCAGCCCAGCAGTCATATTCTTTCTTGTATTTGGAATCTAAGCAGATAGGGAGTGTTTTTAAGTGAGAGAAGTCATCTTTTTTGGAAAGCATTAATGATCATGTATTTTTGCCCTTTCAGTGTTGTTTTACTGTGACATCTCATCATAGGTGCTGATCTCACCTTTAACAGTACAAAAATGTAAAGAAACTTCATTAATGGCTTGTGGAAGTACCTTGGTGAGAGGGCAGAATCACTTAAAATGGATTATTTTCATATTACAGAATATATTGGTGCTGTGCTGCTTTCCAGCAGGTGGGGAAAGTGAAAAAGCTGCAGGAAGGCAACTCCAGCAGCAGCTGCACGTCCTTGAGTTCAGCGAGTCCTGGGGCTGCTTCTCCAGAGCTGGAGAAAATGGGCCACTGGCTGCATTGCATTATATTAGATGTAACCTCCTGATAAATAGAGAACTGTGTCGCAATATTGCCTTTACAAAGGCTTCTTGGAATCTCTGTACCTGTAGTGGCCAAATCAACAAATGAGGAAAATGCTGCACAGTGGTACAAATTAGTGTCTCCTTATTTAAAGAGGTGCCTTTATGGTACGATTAAGTGCCTGTGTGAACTCTTTTTTTCTTGCTCTGTCAACTTTTGGAGGTAAAATGACGGTTGCGATGGGAAAAAGTGTTTAAAGATATTTGTGAGCTTCATGTCCTCAAAAGACTAGTATAAAACTAAGTTTGTAGCTAATTGCCAAACTCTAGGAGTCTCAGAAAAATAACAGACATGTCGGTTTGCTGACATGTTCAGCGAGAAAGGGTGGTCAGCAAGATGCTGGCTGAGAACAGCCCAAGTTACCTTGCCAAAACGTGTCTCAGGCATGTAATTACTTGTAGCTCAACTTACTGCATGAGAGCTTGACATCTTTCTTGCTCTTTGCCACCAGCTATTTAACACCAGTTTGCATCTGACACAAAGCTTGCAGAGCTTGTTTGCATGGTGTTTCAGTCCCTGAAACACCCTCTCTTTTTAAACATTGATGCTTTCCTCAGAAAATATTTATTCTTTGGATTTATATAGGGAGTTCTGACACTTTGCATTACCATGGTTTGTTTCTTTCTTTCTTTGATGTTTCTGCATGATATTGTATTACTCCTAGGGCTTTGGAAAGGGTCATAAAGCAATTAGGAAGCATGAATGTGATGATGAGAGTGAAAGAAAGTGGGTGATGTTGGTGGGGCTGCCATAAGAACAGCAAACCAAGCAGTAGTATTCCCTCTGAGGGGCAACTGGAGTAGGAACTTCCATGAACAGCAATTCACTCAAAAATTATTCTGAGAGATTCAAACTTGAATAATAAGAAGAGCTTTAAGCCAGTATAAGTGGCACATGATGATCATGAAAGAAACTTCCAGTGCTGATCTATCACATCACTGTCAACCTGGAGACAGGTCCATGGATCCATCCATAATTCAGTGCATCGTGGCTGGAATCTGACCCTTGGTCATAACTTTGACACAGGGCAGAAACACCTCTGCAGGGGGATGGGAAGCCCCAACGCTCTCATGCAACATTTATTTACAGCCAGATTCTGGAGTTATGGGAAAAGGGATAATCCCCTCTTTTCTCCTCTGGGCTCAGAAGATGACTCTTTATTAGGGCCCTGCCAAAGCAATGAGCTATTTTCTGTTACCTCTTTGAGATACAAGATCAAGCCTTGATGCAGATTCAGGCTCCTTTGAACACCTTTGCTGCTATTACTCACCCATGACAGCACTCCACCTCTGCACTTCTGTAGGTTACGGGCTTAATTTTGTAAAATCCAGACATACTTTTTTATTTTTGTCAACAGGCAATCAGCTTTGGCTGGAAATACCATTGTTAAATGTGTGCACTTAAAGAGAAATGGCTTTTTATGTGTTTCCTCTGAAAATGATGATTGTCAATGTTTAATCAGCGCTGGAACAGAATCTGGCAGCCTCTCACCATTTTGATGAATAGGGGTCTGATGTTTCTGATGAAAGAAACAGGTTATGCCCCAGCTAGTTCTTTGAAGTACTGATTCACTCTCTGAATCATTGTTAGACCTTCAGTAAGGTCAGGATAAGTTTGCTGCTCTTTGCACAGGAACTAATTTCTGCCAAGCATGGTGACATTTTGCAGGTAGCGGTGTCTACATCTGTGGAGAGTAAAACAGGGAGTCAACTCTATGTTCTTGGCAGAGAAGCCTATGGGCTGCATTTTCTCCTCCAAGTGGATGTTGAAGAGTAAAGGGGGTAAGATAGACCCCAGTAGGTGGTTTTTAAAACAACCAAAGGTTTTTAAAGATGATGAGAAGCAGGATTGCTCTTGTATTTCTGTGGATCTTTCTGAAATAAAACATTACTGCCTGTACTGCGCAGTGTATGTCCGCGAGGAGCAGTTCTGATTGCTGGCTGGCTGGCACTGAAAAGAGACCACACTTTTTGTTACTGAATATGTCAACTTTTTCAACATTTTCCCCTAACAAGTGGAAGATGTGCAGAGAGAGATGAGATCTGTGTGTGCTCAGTTCTTTTTAAGATCTTTCTTTTTAGCATAAGTCAAGCAGCTTTGAACAATCCTCCTTTGAGTCATTAACTGTCAAAAGCAAATGTAGATGGGAGGCATAAAACTGTTTCTTTCAGAATAGTGTAGCTGCAATATATTGTTCCTCCATGTGGAAGCATCTTTCACATGAATCCAGATTTATACATACTGGCACATTACATGACACATTTATAATAAAACAGGGAAATATGCAAAGAACAATTTGGTTGCCTAAACGTGAAGTGCCATTTGAGATACTGTTGTCTCATCTCCAGGTATCTCACCAGGTCTCCAGCTTCTAGCTCAGGGGAATGTAGGGCCTGCATTAGGTCCTTTATCATATCTTGTGTGGATGTACCCCCTGTCCTAGGATATCTCAATTGGCACAAGATACATATGCTTAGACTAATAAATTAAGACTGTGTACATGAAAAAAAGCCTAAAGTTTGTTCCTAGCTGGTTGAAATGCAACTTCTAGAGACACATTAAGCCTGAAAGATGCATTAAGAGTCCTTATGCATGAAGTGCTGGTTTTAGAATCCTAATCTGTAATAGTTTATAAATGTGGATGATGGGATAAAGGTTATGCTTATTACATTTTCCAGATATGCCACATGGAAGATACTGGGAGCATTTTTGAGTGAATGGTGCTAAATAAGTGCTTGAAGTGGAGAAGGTCAGGGATTTTGAGCTTGGGTATAGCGAGTCCCAAGGTGGGTGTATAGCCAGCAATATGCCAGTGTTGTGCTACTTGTTACATCCCTGGAATGAAATAATTTTGTTGCAGAACTGAGTTTGTAGCTTGAAAAGACAGTCCCTGCCTGGCAAGAGGCAGTTCCTAGAGGAAGAATGAAAGGGAGACACACAGTTCTGATTCAAATTAATCTTGGTTAATTGCATAAGTGATTTGAAATCAGTAAGATGAAGTCAAATCAGTTCAAGTGCTAAATACATGGGTCGAGATGTGTGTTTGTGGGCAAAGAAGGGGCATTATTAATAGAACATGGGTAGTTACTTAACTGGGGAATGATACGATATCACAAGCTGAATAGGAATCAATGGGGTTTTCTGCAAAAGAGGAATAAATCTAATTGTGGGATTTATGAACAGGAAGATGATGGATTTGGAAGCAGGAGGTGAGACCACAGGTGTAGCAGAAGGTCTGGTTCTGTACAGCGTGACTCAAGGTGCATGTTTATTAAAAGAAGGCTGCAGGAGATCCATAAAAATTACTAGTTATTTAAAGATCAAAGGGCATGATCTTCAGGTGATATAAATCACTTCAGGCTCAATAACTCCCAAAGAACTAAGCTGATTCACAGCAGCTGAGGAGCTGATTAAACGAGTTATTTTTTAAAATTTCCTTTCTAATCTAACCTTAACAGTGACAATTTACATTAACTTCTCTGTGCCATCAAGTTTTCCCTAAGGCTTGAAGGAAAGAATTATTTGAGTGTCATAATTTAACTCTCTTTTTCTTTCATTTTTATTTTAAACTGAGCTATAGGTTTTTTTTCCCCCAGTTTCTGTTTTAGTATTATTTAAAAATGAACACAGATAAAATGGAAAAAGGGAAGTACTTTTTAAATACAAGGTACAATTAACTTCTGAACCCTGTTGTCTCTTGATACTGTTGCCAGAAGCTCAACAGGATTAATAAATAATGAGAAAAAAGTCTCCTGATATATTAGAGGAGATGTAAAATAAAAAAGACTTTAGGAGAAGAGAAAGGTCAAAGAGCTACATGCTTTAGGACACAAGACAGCCTTTGGATATCTGAAGGGAGGAAGGTGGTTTCACAAAGAGCATGTTGTCCTATAGTTGCCCTTAATGGTCTTGTCTGTCTTTGAAACCTCTCCTGTTACCCCTTGTCAGATGGAGGATACTGAAGCAGATGGACAAAGCCCTCAACGAGTCTGGCAATCACACCTTTGAGTTCTGTGCAAAATTCTGTGCTCCTACAGCGGACCTCATAGTGACGTGTACAGGTGGCTTGAAAGGGCTATTTATAAAATCTGCAAAGCAAGCTTCTTATTTATAGTGTGTGTATTCATGTGTGTCTCCATATTCGTATCATAGGCATCCTCACTGCTATGTTCTTTCAACATCCTTTATGTATCCATGTGTTTAATTTTGATCAGAGGCTGGATCAGGGGGATGAAGAAAGGTTTCTCCAAGGGTTGATCTAGGAAAAGTTGGACAACAATAAAGGAAAGCAACCAAGGCAGAATGTAAAAGCATTGTTTGGGTACTTGGGGGCAAAATCATAAATGCCAAAGCCCAGCTGCAGCTGAAACTAGCTGGGGACACTAAAGATGGTAAGAATGGATTCCAAAGATGTGCTAGCTACCAAAGGAAGAAGATAGTCAGTGAACAAGAACCTAGTGATAGACAATGGGGAGGAAACTGAAATTCTCAGGACCTTTTTTTTTCCCCCCTCACTGTCTGTAGGCAGGCTTGCTCCCAGACTTCTGCATGTACTGCTGCAGTTTGGGAAGGAGATGACAGCCGTCATGGGGGAGCAGCAGGTCAGAGACCACTCAGAAAATCTGGTTTTCTTAAAATCTGTAGGGATGATTTGGATTCATCTGAGGGTGCTGGTGTGCTGGCTGAGCCTGCTTGTCTGCCATTTCTCAAAACTCATGGCAGTCAGGGGAGCAAGTTTGGGTACCACTGCCCTACAACTATAATGGATGGATTTCTCAGCAAGGTTTTGCACTAGTTTGCTTGTATGGATCTTCAGCTGAGCTGATCTAATACCATGATTAATTTTTTGTGATTCTTTTCTTCCCCCAAAGCCTACATATTGCTCTTTGGATTTGTTGATGACTCATTTCTAATAGCCTAATGCTGTTAGAGCTATATTCTAGTGACAAGATATGTGAGCTTTGGTTGATGTCTTCTAAAATTGGGTAGATCTAGGAAATTATCAGGAAGAGAGAGACTGGATTTCACCCTTACTGGCTTTTATGGTGAGCCTTCTTTGATTCTTCCTTAGAATTAGCAGATTACTGTAACAATTGAATAGCCAAAAATGAGATGCTGAGAAAAAGATATTACTCCTGCACTTTTTAATATGCAAATTAAACATCAGATGTGGGGTGTTTCTGATGTAATCTGGGCCCCTATGGAAGCAAGAAGTGGTTAACTGAGTTGGATTATTTGGCTGAATTAATAGAGCCTATGTACATTTAAAAACTTTTTATAGTTTCTTTCACACTTGCATGGAAAGCTTCTTCCAAGCTACTTGAACAGCATCACAAAATGTTTTTGCATCACCTTGCAGCTGTTTGAGGAATATGTGCATGCTTCTAGGTTGTGTGAAAATCGTGTCTGACAGAACCCTGATTTTGGGAATTGCATCTTTTCCTGTGAAACTGAGCCAAAACAATGTGCTGCAATGATTAGGTTGATAGCGGATCTAGCCTAATATGTCTGTCGCTGCCTTATGCAGAGTAGATGCTGCGTGTCATTTATGGTGTGGTCTGACTATCATCTTCACCTAACACTCTTTGCAAATAAATCCCCAAAGCAGAGAGAAGAACGGACTGAGCTGAAGAAAGTGAACCTTCTGTTTCAACTTCCAGTGCTACTTACAGGTTTAAAAACTTGTAAATGTCACCGATTGTCTTTTTGTGGTTTTTAAGTCAATGGGAAAAGTCTTCGCATTGCAATGAGCTTCAAGCTGGATCCCTATTACCTTTAATTGCTTGTTCATTAAGCTGCAATAGGCTCATAGAACAAAGGGCTCTAAAAGGTCTGTGACTTTCCTTCAAAGATGTACTCTGCCTTGATTTGAAGGTCTTGGTGTTTAATCGCTCTTGCAGTTGAAAGTTTTGTTTTGTCTTGCAGTCTTGTTTCCAGTTTGAATTTGTTCAACTTGGCCTGTCTGCTGCTGCTTCTTGCTTTGCCTCTGCTTGCTTACAAATCCTGCTCTGTCTCAGCACCCTCGTAGGTCTCTTCTTGAGAAGGCAGGCAATACAAGCCTTTCATTATTTCATGTTTGTGTCTCTTTGGTTTTGTGCCATGGTTTTCCAAATTCGGACACTAGAATTTCAAGCAGCATTTCTGTTTCAGTGCTATCAATAAATACACTGAAGTCAAATCTTATTTTTTCCAGGTTCATATACTGCAGGAACATATTAGAGTTTCACGTGTCTTCATAGCACTCAGAAACTAATGATAGAATAATTCTATTTATCATCTGTTTGTCAATTTAAACTAGATTAATTTTAAGTCACTGCTTTGCTAATACACCTTCCATTCTCTAGGTATGATTTGCACTTTTCTTTCCAGATGTATAACGGCAATGTGACTTATTTAAATATTTTGTGGGCTTAATTGTCTCATAGAATTGTTTCCTATACTGAATTACTTCAGGTCATTCTACATAACTGTTCCATTTTTGCTTTTTATAATTTTGCCTGTTTTTGTCAGCTGTAATTGTTTTAAGATTGCGCTAGCCTTATTTGAAAATCATTTATGAAAATGTCATATATTGCAAAGCCCAGTGCCAACCCTGAGGAATCATATTAAAATTACTTGGGTTCCATGGTGTTCTCCCTTTTGTAACTATTTCTAGAGATTTGTGGGCCATTTTTAAATTCACTTAATGTGTGCCTTATTAGGAATGTATAGTGTTAATTTTTAGATCAGGTTATCTTATGCTTATGCTAAATCAAATGCCTTGTAAAAGTCTAATATACTCACAGTAATCTTTTTTTTTAAAGAAAATTGTGACCTTGTCAAATAATTAAATAGGATTTGATCAGTGAGATCTGCTTTATGTAAAACTATCATCACTGGTTATATTTATATCACAGTACTTACTTTTTAATTGATAAAATGATAGAGGACTTTAATTGAGAATTTGCCCATATTAGATTAATTAGCTTTTAATCATGCTAATTGTCCTACTTGCCTTTCTTGAAGGTATATATGCCAATTAGCAATTCTCTGAATTTTTAAAAAATAACAGCAGAGGCAGATATCTCCTCAGGTAGATATATCTGTAGCATATAATTTCTGTATAAAAAAATTTTTGAACATGTCATCAAAATACTTTATCGTTGGAAAAGGTCGATCTGGACAAATTATTTTTGTCTCTTAAGACTGTGTTGGGTTTGTCTGGTGGGGTTTTTGATAGTGGGATGGGGGGGATACTGGTATGGCTTCTGTAAGAAACTTCAAGAAACTCTTTCAGCTTCAAGTCAGACCCACTGCTGGCCGATGCTGAGCCAATCAGCAATTCTATGATAAAGTGCTTAAGAGAGGAAACTGTTAGGGAAGTTCCTTTTGTTTTGGGAGCTCTTCTGTTGCAGAGAGGGGTGGGAGGTGGTAGAGAGAACCATACAGCAACATGGTTGCTTTGGTCAGTGAAGAAGGAGCAGGGGAGGAGCGCTGGAGGAGCCATTCCCCTTCAGCCCGTGGTGAGTTGGCAGGCTGAGCCCTTAGAGATCAACAGTGGGGCAGAATCCTGTCTGCAGCCCATAGAAGATC
Source organism: Merops nubicus (assembly GCF_000691845.1). NCBI lineage: Eukaryota > Metazoa > Chordata > Aves > Coraciiformes > Meropidae > Merops > Merops nubicus. The sequence continues at coordinate 132,144 of NW_008592899.1, read as the reverse complement.
CCAAGCTGGAGCAGGGAACTGCTCCCAAAGAACACCATGACTCTGAGGGAAGTTCACAGTGCAGCAGTCCATCACTGGGAGGACCGAAGCCCATGAAAGGGACTCACGCTGCTGGGAGAAGTTCATGGAGGACGGTCTCCCGTGGGAGGGATACCACACTGCAGCAAGGGGGGACTGTGAAGAGTTTTTCCTCTGACTGCAACCTCTATTCCCTGCCCCCCTGCTCTGCTGTTGGGGTGGAGGCAGCAAAACAGCCTGAGAAAGGGCATGGAGGGGGAAGGTGCATTCACAATCCAGTTGTATTTACCCCTGTTCTATGTTGATTAAATTGGTGAATTGGTGACGGTTTTATTGTTTAAATGACACTGATGTTGTTTCCCCAAGTCAGGTCTGTCTTTTGCCCATGACTGCAACTGGTGGGTGAGCCCTCCTTGTCCTTTGTCTCAACCCTTGAGCCTTTGATTGTGATTTCTTCTCTGTGTCCCACCAGAGTGGGGTAGGGGTGAGTGAGCAGCTGCATGGTTGCTGTGTTGCCAGCTGGGTGAGCTCACACCACGACAATGACCTTTTCTATTTTAATACTGTTTTCAAAGCAAGAAAAAACATAAACCAAAGTACTCTTAGTTAGTGGTTAATGTGTTACTTAATAGCAGCTTAACCAAAGCATCTCCTCCTCTAAATGAAATCCTTTGTCTGGTGTAAAGGACATTAAATACAGTTTACAGGAAATCACTGGTAAAAAGACAAAACATGGCCAGGATGATGATATAATTATTGGGTTTGTGTGTATTTTCATGCCTGTTCAAAGTCAAATCAACCTGCATATATCAGAGGATGTGTCCCTGATTCAAGGACAGATTAAGTAGCAGCCTCAGTCTTTGTATTGGCAGAAATGAAAAATGAACCTACTTTAACCAGAAAGGGGCAGTGCAAATCAACAGCTTATAACTGAGAACTAAAGAAACAGCAGGGAGGAATTCAAATCAGCCATTCTAAGGCATCTTCAGGTGGGTGAGAAGCAGCCTGGAACTGATGAGGAATGGGTAGTCCCCAGAGGCAACCAAATTGGAGATGCAGCTGTCATGCGGGTGGAGGAGGAATTATCTAAGCCAAGAGAATTGATGCCTTATCAAGGAAAAAAGAGCACAGAAGGCAAAGCCTTAAAATAAACAAAATACCAGAAAAGGCAAAGGAAAGCATGGCAGAGGTATGCACTGGCAAGGGGAACCCAGAGCTCTTGCAGATCTGCAAAGGGAATATGAAATCATAGGCTTCAGTGGACATTAACACAAAATTAATCCGGCTAAAGCTCTTGATGGAGGACTCCTAGCAGGAAGTGGACCAACCACAAGCAGGTTATCTGTGTCCACTGGAAAAAAGAAGAAAGCCCTGATGGTGGTGTGCTGTGTACTTCAAATGCCAGGATATGGGCACGTGTATGGAGCTGTGATACTGGCATCGGGAAATGGTATTGTCCAAGACAGACAGCCCATAGCACCCCAGCCCTAAGAAGAACCCACAGCACAGAAGGAAGAATGGTCAAAGTCAGTGCTATGCAATACCAATGTACAGTTTACTTTCTCTTCTGTGTTGCTCTATGACCTCCAGAAACAGCATATTTCTGTACACCAATAATTATGATGTTTGTTTTCTGAGTAATAATGCAGGACCAAAGTTTTCGAAGTATGTTGAATGTTGGCACTTAATTCTCTTGTAAATTGAGAGGTTTATGAAGGGATTTGGCTGTCTAGATACCTTTAAAAAAATCTGTTCTTTCAGTAAAAATTTCTTGAGGTGGACAAGACTGTTTTTTTTACCTCATTGAACTTTGAATTTGGCCTAAGATCACCCACTTGATTATTCTGGCAATTTTATCATGCAGGTTTTTTTGTTTTTTTTTTTTTAAGTGCCAAGTTGCAAAAACAGTATTTTATTCCATTCACTGCTCAAGGTAATTCGATGATAGATAACACCGCTGTTTCAGAACTGACATGTACCTACTCCTCCTTCAAAGAGAAGCATCCATGTCAACTCTGCAAAGTTGCTAGGACAACGCGAGAGAACTTATGAATTCCTCTCCTCCAGGAGCAGCATTTTTCTTGCTGCAAAATTAATTACATTAGCCTATATTTATCACAGTTCAGGAGAAAAGTGACAATTAAGCTGACACTTCTGTGGAGAATTGCCATTTTACTTAAAAAACCCATGAAGTTGGGGGCTCGTAATCAAAATGAAATGGAGACCCTTGCCATGTTGTGCTATCAATTATAAGGAGATTTTTTTTCAATCACTGCCTAATTTAGGAATTAACATAGCTTTCATTTTAAAAGTGTTAGGAGAAATTTTGGCAACCAGTGTTTGGCTTTAAAGAGAGTACAAGTTTCAGAAGTAGAGTTACCTACGAGTTACACTTCTGAAGGGAAATGCAGGATAAGATCCTACTACCAGGGATATCTGGAAATGTTCTTTGAACATACTCTCCCATTCTGAAGTGTCAGTTCATCAAAATGATAGGAAATTCTTCAAAAGCAATCTTTTCCAACTTAAAAAATATATACACCCTTTCACGATTTATCAAAATATCATGTTTAACTTGGTTTCCAAAATCAGCTCCTTGATTTATTTGACTTTTTTTTTTTTCAAAAGAATGATTCATTTCACCTCAGACATCTTTGTGATGATGTTTTGGATAGATCAAATATGAAATATTCTGAATGTCTAAAGAGAGGTTTCAGGTGCTTTGTTGGAGATGATGTGTAGATTCTCAACTTTCAGTCTAATGTGAAAGGAGGAAAAATCCTAAGGTTAGATAAACTCACTTCTCAGGCAAGCTTGACCCTCTGAAGACTATAGGCAGTTGGTGCTGTTGGCTTGCTGAACATCACCCCTGAGGTATGCACGGGTGGTGCTCTGTAAAACACTTAGTAGAAGGTTCTATTTCCACTTGCTTACCCTCCTTGTGGTGCAGCGTGTCAAAGAAGCAATCTGCAGAACTGTTGTGACAGTAGCAGGGTACCTTAATTTATTGCTGAACTAGGCTGGCAGATATCTCCCTCTTCATGGGGAGCAAGAAGAAAGCAGGGAAAGATGTGCATTTAGATGCTTCCAGAGCTGATCTTCTAAAACTTGAAGCGTTAAAGCAATTAAACTCACTTCTATCCTGTTTGATCATAATTGAAATAGCTGTGTAAATAATTAAAAGTAACATTTTTTTTTGACCTGGAGCATTGATAGTCTGGTACTTAAAAAAAGAAAGGACATAAAGCAGAGGACATGCGCAACAATATCAGAGTCAGAACAAGCTTTTTAAGCTTTTTTTTTTGCTCAGAATCTTCCTCTATTTTCTCTATACTGCTTATTAGATAGCACTGGAAATGTTATAAGGACTATCATGGTATCCATGTGCCCTATTAATTTTTGAATGTTTGATCTTATTTAACTGTCATCATAGGATAGTGTATCTATAATTGTTTCCGTGCCAATTGCATAGAGGGAGATTATGGGATGTCACAAATATCTAGAAAGGTCAAACAGACCCTCAATCCATGAAGATTAGTACAGCTTTTTGAACCGATTCTAGTTTACATTTTTTTTGACAATTTCATTGGGAAATGAGTTCAGTTACTATGGTATGTTTACCCAGTTAACAACGGGAGAAAAAAATCTGCACTATGCAAATACAGTTCTGCAGCTAAGGTAGTCCTGTGGAAAGAGAATGAAAATAATCTGTCTCTAATTTACTTTGAGACAAAATTATTTTGTTTCCATATGTTTTCAACTTGCATTATGAAGTCTGATGACAACATAAGTTATACATACCGAATAAATTTTATGAATTAGGAATTAAAACAATATTTTGGGGTCACACTGTAAAGTTTCCTACAGATGTTTGAAACTAGTTTTATTCTGTGCTCTTAGTTTTGCCTTTCCAGTTTGTGACACAAGACAGAGGCTCTTCAAAGTCCACTCCAAAATAAGATTTGCATTGCTTAGTTTAGCATCTGAGAGTCACAGGCTTTGAAAGAAGACCCCGCTACGATAAATGACATTGGATTCACTGTATGAATGTGCTTTCAATATTTACAGAGTTTCTGGCCTTACATTCTTTGAGCAAATGTGCTGATAAATTTAATATATTACTCTTTAGAAGCTTTAGAAGCTTTGGATATTCTTGTCATGAAAACATTTCAGCAGATGGCTAATGTATGACCCCAGAATTTCAGTGGATGTCAGCAAAGATATGCTAGATTAGGTTTATCCTTGGCTTAAACCCACTGAATCAGCTCTTGCCAGGTAAGAAATGGGTCTGTGTAATCTGTTCAGTTGTGGTGTTCCTGTCAACAATTTGTGTATATCCAGTATTCCTGTGTCATACCACAAATAATTTTGGTCAGTGTTATACTGCAAATAGATTCAAATTTTTCACTGAAAGCTATTATTTCCTGTGTTCCTCTTCAAAGACAAAACTACTTCTATTCTGCATTTTTTATAAAGATAATCTGCCACGTTAATGGTATTTGCAGATAACACAAAATTTGAAAGACTTTTGAAAGAGACAGAGAAATAAGTCAAATGGGAGAATGAGAGCAGTTCAGAATACCTGCAGAAGATAGACAAGAACTGATTCCGCACGGCTGAATGCAAGAGGAAAAATAAATAGTCTAAACAATCCAAAACTCAGGAGTAGGAGGAAATTTTACACTAAATACTGAATGGTAGAATAACGAACTTAGTTGTTTTATGATTATGTTTCTAAAATGATTTTCATGACATGATTCATGCAACTCAAACCAGTAGAGAACTTATCCTTATAATACATTGTGTTATAACACCATGGCATTATGTTATAGATTTTACAGCTGAGAAGCTGGCATACATGTAGATGTATTCTTCAGAGAGCAGAGCATTCTCAAGAGAATCAATTTTCTGGTTTAAACCAGACAAGCTGTTCCAAGAGGCATTCATCAAGTGAATATATGCTGCTTCTTCCAGACTGAAGCACATAAAGGTCTTCTCTGGCACATCAGGAAAAGAAGTCATGTTACTTTACTTCTGATACAAATTTTAACCATAAAACTCTTCAGTGTCTCTAAAAAAAAAAAAATTGAGTGGACAGTGAATTATGGAAGGAATGATCTTTTTGTTTGTCTCCAATAGTAAGATAGGAAGATATTTAACCTTGGTTTGTGAAGATGCGCCTCCTTTTTCTCTGACTTTTTGGGACCAAAAAATTTTTTTTTTGGGAATTCTGGCCTTCACAATACCAAGACCAGACAGACTGTTTTTCAGCAACTGAGGGGATAAAAAGCCAGGAATTAGCAGAATAGATTAGAAGTGATTATGCTAAGAAGATTTTGTGATACTTAGCTCCTAAATTAAAGGTACAGTTTTCAAAATTCCTAAACACCCAACATCTCCTAGTTATAAGCCTAATGTAATGGTAGTTTATATGTCTAATACACTATATTGCTATTGCTACTCAGTTTCAGTAAAAGGATTGCCACAGACTTCAAGATAGCCAAGATGTCATTTGCATAGTTAGCAGGAAAAGGCATTTACCCATGGAGGAGTCACAAGCTTTCTGGCTGAAGCACTTCTTGGGTGCATGAGTGGCCTGATCTGGTATATCCAGTTTGGAGCTGAAACTTGAAGTGAACTCTGCTTTTTTCAGGAGGTGGGATGACTGAGTAATTTTCTACTTTGTATTTAAAATGTACAACTACTTTCTAATGTGCTTTATCTCTGAAGAATTAGAAAGGAAATCATCTGCTGTTCTTAATTCCCCCACAAAAACTAAATATGATTTGCCCTATTTTAGATCTACTTGTAAGAAGGCTCAAAAAAGAGTGTTTAAAGTGGGGCAAAAAAAAAAGCCTCACTGCTGACTAGTTTTGTTTCCCAATTTCATTTTATGGCTATGATCATTTTGTCACTGCAGAGGACAGGATCTGCTAATATGTCTGACGTGCCACGCTCTCCCTTGCTCCCTCCTCTTTCTCTGCAGTGTCTACATTAGAGATGAAGGGCACTGAGCTGGACTTCAGCTTGTGGATTACGACCAGACTATCAGAAGGAATCTCTCATAGTCATATGCAGAACAACTTGTGAATCAAGGACAGCTTTGTGCCCTCAGGCACCACTCAGCAACACAAACTGCACTATCATAGAAATAGCCCAGAGCTGCTCCATAGCACTTCTCCCCTCCCCAGAAGCTGGTCCCTCACCTTCTGAAACCTCTCTCAGAAGGGAGAGTCCTGGGCAATGCTTCTACAAGCAATGCATTTTACAAGGAGGGCAATTATTGTCTGTTTGCATTTTCAGTCATCATTTCATAATCTTTTGTTGCTTTAAAGAAAGGCAAAGTAACAGGTTAAAAATTTTCCAGTTGACAACATCACAGATGAGAAGGTGCTGCCTTTTCTCACTTTGTGATTTGTTGAAAACTTCCTACTCTCTTACTGCTTTTATTTCATCTTGTTCCTCTGTTCCCAGTGAACCTGTTTTCCTCATATGTGAATATTCTTTTTTTTTTCCAAACCAAGGTAACATTTTTGGCAAATGTCTCAAGATGTAAAAGGCTTATTTCTTTTTCTGTTGTGATCAACAGTACTTGTTTTATCTGTCAAACATATTCTTATGTTCAGTCCCTCACAAGGCCAACATAAAAGCATCATGCTATTAGACCATTTCATTCTTGTGTGTAAATAGTTGCTCATCAAGGGTCTTTTCTTGCATCTGGGACAAGTGGTAAACATAGTTCACGTCTCTTGTCTTTCCAAGGCTTCAAGATAATAGATGTTGTTGTGGTTTGAGGCTTGGAATGGGGGCGGGACCTTCCAGCAACTGGGAGGACCCCGGGTGGGGGTGAAACCATTGTATTCCCTCCCCTTCCCACACACACTCTGATAAGAGGCAGGGAGTGGTTTCTTATTTCACTCCTGCCTTGGAGCTTGGAGAGGAAAGTTCTCCTTTCACTCCGTGGGACCCTGGAACCATTTCTGAGGGTTTTGTATATTTTATCTTTTGTATTATTCCCCTAATCTTTGTATATATAATTTTCCTTACCTCCCTTTTTCGTTTTCTGTTCCTTGTTGAACAATATACTTCATTTTTTTTTAAAAGTGTCTCTCTCTCTCTCTCTCGAGGGGGTGGGGGAGAGGTGAGTACATAGTTCTGTTCCGTGTGGGTCGTGCCCTGAACCCCTTTTTACATGGAACCAGGACAGATGTATTCCCAGATTCCTGACATTAGTTTATTACCTTTGTTTTGTGCTTAACTGAGCTATTGCCAGGTGATGGATATGTATCACAGTGTACAATCTGCTTATTTATATGAATAAAGGGAAAAAGAACTGACATTTTCCCCATTGTATATAGAATAAAGGAAGACACAGAGAAAGTCAAGATGTTTTTGTCATGGATATTTGGCTTCTGCAAGACTAAACTTCTAGATTGCCTGTTGCCTAGCAAAAAGGGTCTGGCACCGTGTAGAATACCCAAAGACAGACAAGCTGGCTAAGCCTGTTCTAGTAAACAAGTGTGCTAGGGCCTGGGTTGTGGCTTTGGTAGCAAACAACATGGCACTGTTTGCATCTGGCTTTTTCCTCTCCCCAGAGTGCCCTCATCCTTAACCTGGACAGTGTCTGGGAGGTTAGTCGTTAGCATAAGACAAAGCTGTGCTAGGGAAGCCAACAATTTAGCAATATGGACAATCATGGCAACCTTGGCCTATCTTTAAATTCTATTTTATTAGAATAAGTTAGCTTACACCAGACAAAGTGCCGTTTAAAAGCACTTAAGACATCTGGACAGAAACCAATAGATTCATTCACATTGTAGCTTGGCCAAAGTCCTGCCTGAGTTCTCTTGATTAAGTCTTGTTCTTTCTATAAGGAGGAAAGGAAAGGCCTCTTAGAATAGCTATTAACCCTCCACTTGGAGAACTTCCCAGAAGTAAGCCTGGGTTTAGCTTCTTCTTGGACAGACCGATCGGAAAGAAAGATCTGAACTGATATCTGCTTCTGCATTGGAGGAAGGACATAAAGAGTTCTTTGTCTGAAAGTCATGTTTTAGAGCTATTCTACTTTGATTAAAAAATTATCCATTGAGCCAGAGAAGGTGAGAGAATAGGAGAACAGTCAGATATGTTCATGTATTTGGAAACAGAGTGGTGAGTTTACTTACTTGGGTCTGCAGCTGAGACATGGTGACTGATCCTCTGTATTTTTGTAGTCATCTGCGATATATAACAAATCAATAACAAAGCTGATTTATGCTCCTGTTTCTGCTGAAGTACATTCCTAAAAGATGTGAATTTGACAGCTTAGGTGGTTGTTTAACTGATTGTCACCATGAACGTTTGTCTTTACTTCAATAGAAATGGATGCAGGAAATGGAACCCTTACTGAAGCTGTGTCCTCTTTGATACTGATGACTTGTGATTTGCAGTTTATTTTGCTGGGTCACTGTGTATGTTTATCTAAATTCTCATCCAGAGTAATATGTCATTATATATAAATAATAGTGGAATAAATTTTCTGACTTTACCTCTGCATATTAACCAAAACTTTCAAGAAGATTTAAACACCTTTTGTAGATGTTTAGCGTACAGAAAATAAGGAGGTTGATATATATATTTTCTTCTTCTCTCATTCTGTTAGACACATAAAGACTGTAGAGTAATTAACATACTGATTTAGAGTAAAGCTAAATTAACCTCATAATTTCTTAGGTGAAAGCTTGGAGAATGAAAGCTTGATAACAGTGCTAGAAAAATGTTCTGATTTTCCATAGATATAAATTTTATGGTCAAGGAATGGGAGTGTGAAGGAGGGTTATACATCAAACACTGACATTCTCTTTCATCTAACAGGTTTCATCTTCCTAGCTTTCAACATCAAGAGCTAGAGACAGACCCTAATGACTGCGATTAAGATTTGCCATCTTACATCAGGGCTGAAAGTTGTGCCTGGTTATTTGAAGGAGAATAATGAAAACCACATAACTGTATTTTACTTGGCTAGAGCTCTCCTTACATTAACCAACATACTGCAGAAAAGTTATGGCGTAATGACATTTTATACGAGGGCTTTTAAACATAAAACGAGTGTAAATTACTGAAAATTTATGGGTCATTTATTCAACTACCATAGTGTTATTCTGGCCAGATCAGACATTTGGCTAGTGGACTAGAACTTAAATTTTTTTATTTTTTTTTTTTAAGAGGACAAAAGAGATCAATAAGAAATAGTGTTGTTCTCAGGTATGTAGTCATCATGACCTCTGCCTGTTGTAGGTTCTTCTGTTCAGCTAAAAAGCATCATGATGCCAGGTTCTGAGCCTACAGAAAATCTATTCCTTCAGTGGAATAAAGAAGAAGTGATTATTTTTTCCCATTGTGTTCATGCACCTCTTGTTAATTAAAATGAGACATAAAGGGGCCTATACCTGAAAAATTAAGCCACAAAGTCTAGACTCTAAATACTGTAATATTTAAAACACCTCACTCACGGCTGCAGTTAGGGTGGGATTCACTTGTGAAAAAAATGCCCAGCTTTGCTTATCAGTGATTCCAGGACCTAAGTTTATCTTTCCAAGATGTAAATCTGAGAACATAACAGTGTTAATTAGTACATCTTTTGATCAGTATTTAAGATGGAGAAACTGATGTCAGACTGAAGGACTGTCTATCTCAGACTGTGATCCTAATGGATGCTCGGGTTAGGAGAGCAATAAGTGATGCAGGTGTTTCCCTGTCCTATCTCGTGTCTTGCACACATCCTCATCTGTCCCAAAGCCATGGATTTCTAACAGTTGGTAGATTCCTCCACTAACTATAGTGGATACAGAGTTTATGGAAATTACAGGTGAATTTGAAGCAAAAACCAGCAGAGTCTTCATTTCAATTTTTCTTCCTTCAAGAAAAGATACTGGATTTTCTTTTCTTGCTTCACACTCTCAGCATCTACCACCATCCTTATTAGATATGCAGGTGAAGTGATGGGAATGGCTTTAGCTCTAGGTGTTCCTGCTTCCTTCTGCCAGGAGGAAGTTCAGTGTTCATTGAATCACATCCCAGATCAGGTTGAATTTGAATATCGCCTGTAACAGACAGATGCATGAAGCATTATCACAATGCATACTCCTGTCTGTAGCAGTGGTGAGACGAGATGGTGGCACTATGGCAGTTATTATTCCAGGACTGCATAATCCAGGTGCAAAGAATTGATGTATCTGAAGTGCTGAGGTGTGATGGAAAGAAAACTCAAAGGAGAATTTGTATGCAGGTTGTATAAATTGGCAATTCCAAGGAGACAAAAAATAAAATTTTCTACAGTACGGTACTTGGAGTCTTAAACTCTAGGGTACAGCTGGTGCCTATTCACTCTGGAACCTGCCATATGCCTCTGAGCATCGACAAAGTGAACATGCTTGAGTGCATGCAGCCACATAAATCTTTGCCCTCATAGACCAGACTGTGGTCCTTCGGGCTAAGCTGAAACCATATATCTCAAATAAGGGAAGGTGCTCTTCCTGTCCTAGTTCTTTGCCTGATACACTTCATTGAAGTTAAATACAGATCCATAGCCAAGTAAAATAAATTTTTGGTGAGTGTGAATAAGGATCTATGGAGAGAAAAATATTTTGATTTGCCTACTCAAGTCACATATAAACTCTTCTGCAAATTTGCTTAGACGTCAAAGCCAATTCACATGGCATCAGGAGCTCTGTGTTCTGAAGGAAGTTCACCCCAGGACAAACCTACTTCCCAAATATTGTTACATACTTAATATAAAGGTTCAGGTCGATTCTCTTTCTCCTGGACTCATGCCGGCTTGACTGGATGGGACCTAGTGACTGCTCTCTAACTATTCCCAGCCAGCCTTTTCCAGCAGGGGAGCACTTTGAAAATGTCACAGGTAGTCATAATATTTGAAATTGCTGACACTATTAAATGTGGCATTTATTAAGGAACATCAGAGAACACCAATAAAAGGATCCTGTGCAGTTTGAGACCTGGCTGCACTAGAGGCAAAATATTTAGCACAACATTAAGAGATTTTAATGACTGAATGTATAATAGAAGTAAACATGCATTTATGCAAATAATTTTTTGGCTAGGTATAAACTGGGGCTAATCTTAGGTCTGTTTGCTGTTGGAGTTTAGTGGTTTTCAGTGCTGTTTTGTCTTTTCCTCCCCCCTCAGACTCTGATCTAAGCTGTTTTCATGAGGTCTGCCATTATAGCCCTCATCTGTGTGTTTGTAAAAGGCCTTTTGTGCATGTTTTCTGCTGGATTGATCCCCAAACATTAATGCAATGAAAATATTGTTAGTGCTGTGTTGTGTAACTGTGGCTCTTGAAGTAGATCCTGTGGAGCACATGGTGGAGCTCCATGGTGAGCTGGCTGCCCAGATGGTGCTGGCTCCTTCTCAGTCCTAGTCACTATCGAGATGCTCAATAGCAGCTTCAAGATGTTGCTAAGAGTAGTCTTCTGTTGCTTCAGGAGAACCTAATGGAAACGGGTAACCAGGTTTGTTAAACCAGACAGCGGAGGTAGGGATTCACCATGCTTAACTGTTTGTAATGATTAACATAGGACCTAGCTCCCCTAAATTCCTTTTGTAGTTGATGGGGATGAGAAAACACTTTAAATGTGTTTTTTGCAGTCTGGTTTAGCTGTCTGCTCTGGGATGAAAGGAAACTTATGCCAAAAGTGCCTGATTTTCTCCATTAACTCTAAATGAAGTATACAATGCCTGGCTCAGATGTCGCTGTCCATACTCACAGGGGATACCAGCCCCTGTTTCTATAGTTTCTTTGGAGAAACCACTAATATGTATTTCTACCCTGTAGGCACTCTTCAGGAACAGGAAAAGAGGCTAAACATCACTTAGGAAAAAAGTGAGTGAAGTTCTCGTGCAATGAAAGTGCTTGCAAATCCTTGTTGCAGAATGTCCTCTACAAGCTTACTAATACTATTCAGTGTACATCTATCCAGGTAAACTGGTGCGAAACAAGATACTTAGTCTAACAAAAAAATGCCATAGCACCCTTTTGTTTCTTGGTGCAAACGCTCTAAAAGTTATAGCAGCTTTAGAATTCAGACACTTCACAATTTCAAACCCACTGTTGCACCATTTGTTCCTGTACAGAGTCAGCATTTCACGGTGTGACACCGTAGAAGAAGGACTGCTAGTTTTTGCAGGTTGAAGCAAGCTACCCAGTAATGTGACCTGTGTCTAGACCAGAATTCATTCTGGAATAGGAGATAATACTGGGATCCATTTTCAGGAGATGTCTGTATTTTTCCATCCAGAGGGACATGTGGCTTTTGGAATGTCCATTTTCCTTAAAGCAACACAGAATACATTAAGGAACTAACAAGCTTGAAAGAAGTGCTTAATTTTTTTCTTTTCACTAGCGTAAATATTTGTAGAAAGGGTTTTTTTTTATTCTTTATTATAAATACTGATCAAGAAATTAGCGTTTACAAGTCTGAAAATCCTACAAAGAAAAGTCTCAAAGTAATACAGTGCAGCCATTATACACTTACTGATTATTATCTCTGTTTTTTTCGTATTAAAATCTGAGAAAGGGTTAGTTTGTTACACAGAGTGTGTCTAATGCATATATATGTGTGTGAATACATATGTAAGTATAACTATTTTACTTAGGAACGCATTGTAAATGAGTTATTCTTAACTTCCCTGGAGCTACCTGGCTGACTTCCAAGCAATCACAGGACAATGCAGTATAAAAATTCTTGATTTATGTTCTGATTACAGGAGCATCTATGCCATTTAAATACATTTGCCATATGCATTCTGTATACAGATGTATTCGTATTACGTATACAGAGATATACATTAAACAAATGTACTCCATTTCACTACATTTATCTATTTTCACTGTAGGTGATATTTTTGCATACTGGTCCAGGTTTCTGTAAGCAGCTTTTCAAGGAGAAATTTTGAAAAGTCAAATGAAATGGATAAAGTGAACCTAATCTCAGCTTATTATTTGTGCTAAGCAAAGGCCAAGGTATTTGCTATGTTGCTTGGTCAGATGGCCTTTTAAGCAGACTAAAGATTGACCAGTGTTAGACTAAAATAGCTGTCTAGGAACAAAGTCAACTTACTAATGGAAGCCCATTGTCTGCTGCAGCAGAAGTAAGGCTGTTTGGAAAGCTATTGCATTTCAGCAGTGGGGCTGTTCTGCAGCCAACAGCGGGAGGATTGTGAGTAGGCTGCTCACAGAGAGCAGGGAGCCCCTCACCCTCTCAGGGTTTTGCTAACATACAGGCAAGCCAACATGGTATGGAAATTAAGGAGTAGTCCTCAATTCCCTTCCACTCGCTCTGGAAAGAAAGCAACATGAAACACAAAAAGGTGGAACATACTGTGTTCTGCACCCCTTGCAGTCAGTTTACACAAGCACAAAGTTGCTTTAGAATTCTTTCTTCTGCAGCAGAAGTTTTTGGCACGTTTGCTCTGTTTTCCTGATGTGTGTTGGTGGGCCATGACTGATCAGGGTCAAAAATGTACTTGGGCAGCATGAACCACCTACTGCCTCGCATAGCAGAGAGCACTGTGCGCAGACAGAAAGGAGGAACAGTGTGTCCGTGCTGCTAAAGCAGTCTGAACAGAAGCAAACCAATTGAAAACACAGCCTTGTCTCAGCTGCAGGCTATTGTCAGGAGTGACAAAAGCAAATCTGCCTAGGTGCCTTGTCGCTGGTAGCAAACAACACTGCTGCCTGGCAGAGGCATTCAGAATTGCTGTTTGTCTCAGCATGGGCGGGGCATGGTGGGCATTGATGTGAACTGGTAGCCGTAGCCCCAGTTGAAGAGCCAAGGGAGTTCCTGCAAGTTACATGCAGCGCTGGCAGGACCTAAGGCAGGGATGTACTACAGCTATAGAGAAAATGGAAGTTTTGCACATATAGGGAGAAAACTTGGTCAGCTGCCTTCAAAAATACACTGAAGAGGTGTGATTGAACCAGTTATCTGCTGGTGCTGATGGACGGAGCCCTGGCTTGCCATTTAATTTTCATCTTTTCAGTCCTATAGCACTGAGAAATGTAAGCTGACAGCACAATACAGAGAGTTCCCAGAGGCTTAATGTGTTAGTGTCAAATGAAACAAAACCTGAGATTAGCTTTTTAAAGGATTTTGTCTGCTACGGATAAGAACCAAAAGGCTTTTATAGATCAGCTCTGTTGAGTATGACTTTGGGGAAGGAAAGGGGGAGATGAGTATCAAGGAGGAACAGTGATGGAGCAATCAAATGGATTAATGGCTAGTAACAATAAAATCATGTATCTGCCTACATAATTAGTACCTGCTTGGGTTACAGAAATGCAGGATAATGGACTGAGGCTGCAGATCATGCCTTAACCTGAAATGGATAAAAAATAGATTTCTAAGGCTTAGAAAAAAACTTGAAATTATGATAATAATTCTTAAATTCTAGGTTTGTTGATCCCTTTGTTTCAAATTTCTGAGCTGCTTCACTTAATATTATATAACTAAATATTCCTTTAGCCAGAAAAAGTGTGTTGTCACTTATAGAAAAAGCCTCTCGATTGGAGTGAAGGGGAGGGACTAAGGGTTGACTGACTTTGCCTGTAAAGGAAAGCTTGGACAGAAGCTCACACAGAGTGGCTGGGTGCTGAGACTGCATTCTTGACTGCCGCAGGAAGTGGCAGTTTTGCTTCAGGCTGGGCTGGAGGTCTTGATTGTTTCCCAGTAACCTTCAGCTACATGCTGATGCTACCTGAGGTCTCTTGCCCAAGAGCCTTGGTGGAGCTGCTGCCTTTTAACTGTAATAGGAGAGAAGAAGAGTGTTTGAATAGCAGTTGTTTTTGAGGTGACTCCATTGCACAGTTGGCTCAGCTGGCAGAGGTGAGCAGGGCAGCACCAAGCGTGCTGGGGAGCGAACCTCCATCCAGCAGTCCTGGAAACTCATTTCTACCACCTGTTGGTGATGTCTGTGCTGCAAATCAAGGCAGAACCTCAGAAGAGCAGGGAAAAAGGTGGTCTGTTCAGAACTGTCATGGGTGTTGATATCACAGGACTGTTCATGAGTCATGCTAGAGCAAAGGAAACGTCTATTGGTAATGCCATTCTTGTTTAAATTGGCCTTTATGTTTCAGTAGGTAGCTTGACTTTTGACAAACAGACTTCTTCCAAGCCAAAACTGTTTTGTTAAGAACATCCCCAGGCAGCAATAGTAATTACAGCACATATCAAATGTCTTACTGGGGGTATCTTCTGTACCTTGCCATAGCAATCTTCTGAGGAACAGCTGGTGGTTTCACCAAGGTGTCTGTGCCCTGGCATGGGTTTAACAAGCCACCCTATGGGGGAATGGTCATTTCATAAAGGCTTCTGCATGTTGGTGCCTTATTATACACAGTGAAAGTCTGTGCTGAACAGATGGCTTTCCAGATGTCCTTGAACTGAGTAACTGAGCCTGTCTTTCTGGAAGGTGGACTCTTCAGTATAATTTATATGATTTGAGAGGCCACCTGGGAAAGTGTTTTCAGTTATACTATTGCTTCTAAAGTATCTACATGCTTCCAAAAATGCCAGCTGAACTGAAGACCCACACGTAAGTCCACTTCTGTGGCTGCATGCAGATAAGGAAGGGATACTTTTACCTAAGTACGGGAGAACAATTTCATTTCATTTAATTTCAATATCACTTTATTTTTCATAGTTCTGGTAAAATTAGGGTATTTTGTAGAGGTTGCTCTCTGGCTTAAGTAGTTAACAGATGATGCCATTTACCAAATTCATAAAAGCCTAACCTAAAAGCAACACCACAATGAATACAAATAACCTTTAGTGCATTTAATTTTCATTTGGTATTTACTTTTCTTTCTTTAACCTTTTTTTATCCTGAAGTCAAGAGCTTCATAGTTAGTTTACACTTAATTAAATACTTAAGCAGAAGTCAGTATGAGCATGTATCACAGATTTGGTTCTTACATAATTTTGTTAACTGTCAAATGAGGTAAAATGTTTTAATAGGATGCCATAAATTAGCAGATAACATGAGGGAGCTAAGTTACTGCATGCAGCTTGCTTGTTCTTCTGAGTACTTTTATGTGATGACTTCTGAGTGTCTGATTTCTGAATGTTTGTCGGCAGCAAACCTCCAGCCTCAACCAGCACTTAATTCAGATTTAATTAAAAAGCATTTACTCCCTCTGTGAACACTTGCATTCAGAATTAAAGTGTCCTTTGGTCAGTTTATCATGAACATTAATTATGCTAAATTGAAATAAGATTTTAATCCCAGTTAAAATACAGAGTTTCTGCCTCAGGGGTTGTATGCTTTCCTGCCATAGATGTGTGCTTTATCCAGCATATACACAGATGCACTAATTACTCTTAGCTAAGACCAAATTTTCAAAGTAGTACTAACCAGAGGTAATTGCCTGTTGTGCACTTCCTAAGAATTAAGCAATAGATAAGAGGGATAAATTATCTTCCATTTTCTGGGTAGTAGGAGGATGCAAGAACACAGCTCTGAGTGTTGTTAAAGTTCAGCTCTAAATTCACAGACTCTCTCCCCTGTACCTCACCTGTGTGTTGATATCCTTCACTAATTTAGACTGACTTCCTTTACTGCTACCAAACAGATGAGTTTTCAATCCTTGAATCGAATGGGCCAGCATAAGCCAAGCACTTAAAGGAACAACAGGAACATAAAGAAACAGAAGTGAGGCCATAAGATCCCAGAAATAAAAGTGGAGATACAGACAGGGCATTAGCAAAGTACTTCAGTACTTCACCTGTGTTGTTTGGAGGAATCTGGGCTGTTTCAGAGGTGGTGAGACTCCAGGGAAAGAAGCAAGCTCTGAGATTGCTCTTCATCCTGGAAGAAGATAAAGATGAGCAAGCAGCACCAGGGTAACCTGGGTTTCCAGGTGCAGAGTCCACCATCCTTTGGATCAGCTGTAAAAATTGGTCCCAGGAAAGGAACAATTTTTCTACTCCATGATACTAAATTTCAGGTTTCATCTCCAGTAATAAAATATTTCCTTTCCTGTCTCTCCACCCCCTTTCCTCTTCTCTTGGCAATCTTATGAGAGATCTCCCTCTTGTGTATCTGAGCCTAACAATACAAGAAAGACCAGTCATTTTGTAGGGTGTTGGAGCATAATGAAAAGGATTATTATGGGCTGCTGCTGTTGTTTCTCTGTTAATAAAGAATTAGCTCTTTGAAGCAAAGGACATTGTATGGAGTTTCACTATGCGACAAAGTTATCAAGGAGAAATAATGTAGCAGACAATGATTATTTCATAACTCATACAGAAGGCTATGATTAAATCTCATGATATGATTTATTGAATTCTGAGAAGAAAAAAACTAAAGTAAGGTACTAGAATAAGAAATACTGAATGGGCGATGATTTACAGACAATAAGAAACTGCATCTATGCTTTGATGTCAGACTTGGTCATCTCATAGATATGCACTCTTCAGTATCATTAAAGGGAAAATTAAAAGTAATTTCCATTTTTTTTCTCTATAGTGGCATTGCATTTAAAGAAGCTTATGAGTCACACAGTGTTTACTTCATCAGGAAGCCTGACATTTAGAAGGATGTATTTAGTAAGAGTGGCTGTGTAGAGAAAGAAAATTCATTTCTCTTAACTACACTTACCTTATATGTTAAGCACCAGCAATATGTTTAGATCTATGTTAGACATGAGGCCTAATTTTCTTTTCAGTCACATCTGTGTTAATTAGAAGTAATTGCAGTGCAACAGCTACGTGGCTTGGTAAAGTGACAGAGAGTATGAGCACTCTGTTCATATGTTGTTGCTGCTATTGGCAACAGCCAAATTTTGATACATTTATTTACATTAA
Source organism: Merops nubicus (assembly GCF_000691845.1). Classification (NCBI taxonomy): domain Eukaryota; kingdom Metazoa; phylum Chordata; class Aves; order Coraciiformes; family Meropidae; genus Merops; species Merops nubicus. Next base: position 114,262 of record NW_008592899.1, on the reverse strand, counting down.
ACAGAGCTTAAATGCATTAAACATACCAATGAATTATTTTATCTGGCATTGGAGAACTGTAGCTTTTGTCTTAATTTTTCATTTATTATAAAGCTCATTTATTATAAAGCTAAAGAAAATATCTGTGGAGGCGCTAGCTACAAAACCGAATTTCAGTCATTTTTGTGGCTTGGCAGTAAGTGTTGTTAGCCTTGACTTTTTCAGTTGCACGTCAGGCTGACATTTTACTACAACACAGGGGACATTTCCTTCTATTTTAAAAGATTTAGCTGGTAAGTTCCTCAGGAATTGTGGCTTTTTAAATTACAACAGCAGCAAGGGCTGCAGGACCAATTTGTTGTAGAAGCTCAAAAATTCCCTGTTTACACATCGAAGACCCAGCTTTTCAGCAGCAGAGAAGGGGGACCAGTGACAAAGCAGGGATGGACAAAGCCTACTTTTCGAGGAGGAGTATCATGGTTTTTTGGTTGTCATTGCTTCCAAGTGGAGGCAAACATTTTCACATTTTCCCTTGCCTTAGCTGTTTGATTTATTAAGCTTTCAGTTCTTTTTTTTTTTTTTTTTTTTTTTTTAGCAGTTTTCTAGATGCTCTTTTTGGTGATTCTTCACTGATTCAGGGGAAGGGGACCTCCAGAATGCCTTCCACTGTCTGGGAGCAAATCCAGTTGATAAGAAGGGTTGTGTTTGTGTGATCTCTAAATGCAAGTGCAGATTTTGATGCTACACAGCAAGACTCAGGCCTGACCAGTCTTCGTAACAGAGACCCACGTAAAGTTTGTTGTAAATACTTGTTTTGCCTTTTTTTATCTGCTAAAATTTTCTACTTTCTGAAGAAAATTTGATTCATCTTTTCTTTTCCTATAAAGGAAAAGAAACTACATACTTTAACCAGCTTGAGTTCAGTTTACTGATATATCAAAGAATATCTTTCTTGCACACTGAGAAACACAGATGCTATTGGACAGATGATGCAAAATAATAGCCATGTAAAAAGAAACAGTATATCCTTTTGCAGCCCTAGCTGCTTTCATTTCACACAGCTCCAACTTCTAGAAATGCAATATTAAAAGGACATCTTGGTGGTAGCTACCCACATGGCCTTTGGAAATGTGCCTGCTGCTTCCAAGCTCATGTTGTCTTCAGGCCTCATAAAATACCTTCAGGAAAACTAAAGTTCTGCCCAAACTGTAGAATCCAAATGTACTCATTGGCTCAGAAGAAAGAAGACATCCTCTGACTCATTCACAAAAACCATTTTGAATGACCTAAAAAACCCATGCTCTGAGCTGCTGTTCCTTTACTGGAGCCCTTGATGGCCATCTCACTTTATCCCATATTTTCGTTCTGTTCTGTACAATGTGTTATTAAATTATGTAAGAACCAGTCTTCACAGTCTTTATAAATTTCCATAAGTCACTTTGATTTTGGTGTCCCTAATGATGTCCTTTACATTATGAGATCATGGTTTCTGCAGCCTCTCTTACAGCCATGTCTGCAATTTCTTCTTATGCATAGAGGTAATATGGTCCTTCTCCTTTAGATAAATTAAAAAAAAATAAAAGGATGTTTAGTATTATCTCTACTGTACTGAGATGGCTGCTCTAGGTGTGTCTTGAAGCTGGGGGCAGTCTGAGGTGCAGTCCCATGTAGCTGAGTTGCCTTTGTAAGCCTGGTGGCTCTGAAGCCTACCTGCTTTCACAGCAGGCAGTGCCACTCTCCAGTCAGGAAGGACCTTGAGCTCTACTGAGAGAAGATACTTGTAGACCCTTGTAATGGTTTGAAACCTGCTGCCCCTGGTGGGTGGGAGATCTGAAACCCTAAACCAGGTACAAGCCTGAATGAAAGGGGCGTACACCTGTCCTATTCCCACTCCCCTTTTTCCTGTCTTCGGGACTTCCTGCCAAGGTCTATAAAAGGGGTGAGAAAGGCATGCCTCTTCCTCTTGCTCTCTTGCTCTTGCTCTTGCTCCTTTGACCTTGTACCTGGGGACACGCTGCTCTGCTGCTCCCTGTGCTACACGTGGCCGTGGCCATCTTGGAGACCTGGGCCTG
>NW_008592899.1:101603-112114 GCF_000691845.1 Merops nubicus | reverse complement strand
TGGGTTTTGTATATTTGGAAGTTTAATCTTCCTTGCCTTGTTGTTCCTACAACCCCCCTTCCCTGTTAAACCCCTACCCTTCTTCCTTTCTGTTCCCTATTAAATATATATCATTTTGTTAATTTTCAATTTGATGCAAGGTTGTCATTACCCCTGCCTTCCTTATTTACCTCTCTACCTGGGAAACTGAGGGATAAGGGAGGTGGGACACAATTCTGCCTTCTAACCGGGACAGAACAACCCTCCTATGAGGTAAACAGTAATTGTTAAGTCTACACCTGTGTGCATACAGCTCTTATGCTCATTTTCAGTTTCTGCACATGCTAAATTTATCTTCAGTCATTCATCTAATTCTAACACGCATTATGTCTGTCCACACTACAAGTAGTTGTTTTTTCCCCAGAGCTTGTAGTGATTATGTACCTAGTTAGTGTTGTAGTACTACTCTAGCCACAAGTGTCTCTGCTAAGAAGCAGAAAAAGCCCTGCATAGTTCTTCTACTCTTTCAACTTTCTTAATAATTTCTAACAATGGATCCTCTTGACTTTCTGAACATGCATACTCTTTTTTCCCTTCCTGCTATTTACTACATAATTTTCATCATGTGCTTTTTAGGATGAATGGAGACGTGCGTACAGGAGAGAGCTGGGAGGTTTGGTGGGTGGGCAGGCTGTTCCTGGTAGCCCTCAGTGGGTGGATAAATGGGTCTAAGGCCTGCTCTTCCAGGGACAGATTTTGATGTGGGAAGTCTTTCCTTTTTAGGTTCTGTCTGTAATAACAGTTAGACAAGAATAAAACCATTGTCACCTGGGGTGTAACAAAGAATCTGAAAAGACATAGTTAATGCCTGGAAAGCTTCATGGAGTGGAGTTAAGGCTTTGATACAGCTGAGAGAGACACGTGGGAGAGTAGGTAAATGTACTGGTTTGGGGTGGGACTGGGATTGCGGGGGAGGGATTGTCAAAGGCGGTTTGGGGAAAAAAGGATGTAAGAAATCCCCACTTATTTGTTTGGTAAAATTCAGTTTCCCTTAAAACAGCAGCTGGGGAGGGAAGGTGAGGTCGTGCTGGAGCCGGCGGGGGCCTGGCCAGATCACGTGCTGCCGGCACACAAGGCCCTGGGGCTGTCTCGCGGCGCACATGGCCCTTGGTCCCGGAGCGGAGACGGACCCTGTTCCTGCCTGCGTCCCTCCTCCCGGCACACGGGGAAACAACGACGTGGCCCTCGGTCACGGAGTGGGGACAGACCCTATTCCTGCCTGCACCCCCTCCTCCCGGCACGGGGAAACAACGGGAAAACGGCTGGACCAGGAGGAAGGCAACGGATTCGGTGCGAAAGCAGGTTTCCCCCCCACTGTGGTTTCACCTGTTTTCCCTCAGTGAGCAAGTAACCCTTTGGGGTGGGGGTGGGGGTGGGAGGGAGTTGTTTTCACTTTTTTTTTTCAGAGAGTCTGAAGGGCCAGAAGTGCTTCCAGGAGAGAAGGAAGGGGGAGAGACAGTTCTTCCTACCCTTCCCCCTGCTCTCTCTGCTAGCCCTCTAGTAGAGAGAGCAGCTCTCTTTTCTTGTTTTTCTTGGTTTTTTTCCCTCCCTTTCCCCTTTGTGTTATTTTCCCTACTTGTCACAAAATTTCTGTGTATAATTTTGGGGTCCCTTTGGGGTATCCTGCCTTCCCCTGTTCAACCCTCTGTAATAAACTGTTCATTTGCTGCTAATTTTGCTCAGTTTTCCGTCACCTGTACTGAACCTGCCCCTGAACAATAAAAAGTGGTTTAAACCACCACAGTGAATTAGTTTGTCGATAAACTTATAACACTGGAATTAAGGATGGAAGAGGATGGAGTGTTAAACTAGCTGGAGACTGCCACAATAAATCAAGACATATTTTAGAGCCTGAGAACAGACTGAGGTTTGTGTGCTTGTGACAGCTTGTGAATCTGACTGCAAGCCTGATTTTTCTTCATGGTGTAAATAATGCCATGATGTCCGCACTAGGGGTTGTTCCAGGATAACTATTCAGAGAATCAGATCCTTTAGTGAAATCCCTCCATGTATTTATTCTTTGTAGATCAAGCTTTGGAAATATTTCTTAACTATATTGTTCAGGATTTTTTTTGTTGCTTTGCCTACTCAGTGCTGGCAGCTTAGCCTGTTTTTTTGCTCTGCCATGTCATGATTGCAGCAGAAGAGAAAAGCATTAGAAAATTTAGCAATAGAAAATAGCTCAGAAATGGCATGACAAGTATGAGAGCAATTCCCTTTTAGCTGTCAAGCACAGAATACGGATCACACAGCTAAGTGTCTGATATTTTTTATAGCTATTTTCCAGTGCAGCATAGAGAATCACGTGTTTGCCTGTTCAAATTCCTGCCTTTTAATTAGAAAAGAAATACCCCTTTGCTGTTTTGGTTTTAATTGCAAGGAAACTTATAGTAAAGATTTAAGTCTGATCCCTCTTTTCTGGGGCGAGCAGCGAAGTACATCAAGTAGCCTGATAATGCTGAGTTACTGTCAGGAGTGGAGGTGGTAAAAGTGGATATGTGAGATATACAGGAAGTAACTCAGGCTGAACAGGCTTTGTTGAGTAGTAGTGGAAGGACAGCTGTTGGACACTGGCTTTGGTAATGCTGGGTTTTTTAATAGGAATGCAATATCACATCAGTCTGCAAACATGCAATATAAAAGTTAAAAAGTACATCTCACTAAATAAAATATAACTATTGACAGGGACCACAAAAAATGGGGGAAAGTACAAAGTCATAACTCGCCTTAAATAGCTTTCACTTCTAAAGATTTAGGGATATCTTTGTCTTTGAACTCCAGGGAGATAAATCATTCCTTTCTCCAAATCTCTCTTCTCTGGGATTGCATAATAACTATAGTGCTTTCCTTTACTGCCTCAACATACCTTACAGACAAAAATAGCTCTTGCAGTTCTGACCTGGCTGTCTTATCAACAGTCATGGCATCTTCAGTGTTAGACTTAAACTCCCTTATTATGGGTGAAGAGGAAAAAAAAAATCATATACAGAAAGAATGTATTCCTAGTGTGTTTGAAATCTGACTAGTCTAATCGAAGAGTTATTTCCAGCCCAGACCTAATTCCTATAGGTCAAATGAGAAAATAAAGAAATGAATAGTATTATCTAATGACTAATATAGATGAAATTGCCATACTCACAGTTCCTTGTCTCTACACTTTCTTTGCTGCTATGCTCACCCCCGTGCTCCCTCTGGGCCTGAGGTTGATGGCTTCAGCGTCAGAGGATGGTGGTGGTGTGCCGAGTTGATATGTCCCAGGTTCCTTCTGGGGACAGCGTGACACAGTGGTGGGCATTTCTTCCTCCACTTTGCCTACAGGAGCACAATGTTGACAATTTATTCTGCCTCACTCCAGAGCCCACGTGGGACTATCTTTAAGAATATCTTTATACATCTTCTACCATGCTTAACCCCTTTTTCTGTCTTCACTGGCTGGAATTTCATGCACAACACTAACAGAAGTGGTATTGACACACATGCCTCTGCACATCATTGTGCTGGGGTCACAAATATTTCACTCCACACCAGATAGCTACTTACTACTCCTAGCAATATAAAAACTACAGTTATACTCAATGAATATACAATGTGATTATCCAAACAAGTTAGCAATTAGCCACCTAGTCCTTAGAAAACAAATGCTCTTACAGTTAAAAAGGCGAAAACAGAGCTCCAGGCAGGACAAGCCAGGCTGGGGCAAAGCCTGACAAGCCTCACTCCTGAGACCTTGCAAAGTTGGTGTGATGTCTGTGGCCTGTTACTAGCAATGGCAATAGGGTATTTACTGGGCAACAAGGTTACCCCAGGTCTTTCAGACAGTATTATTAGCTCTTAGGGTTTTCTCTTTCTTTTTTCCAGCAAAATGTCATATTGACAGGTTCATCCAAGAGCGCTTAAATAATTTAAGAATAAAGGTGCCTGTTCCATTAAAAATATACATATGTGAATTAATCTTAAAAGCAGCTGCTTGCTCTGAAGACTGAGTTCTGTGTTCATTAAAATCCAGTTACAGCTGTGTTGGAGGAACACAAGAGAAGGGTAATGGTGCTTCTGTGGAGGCAACTATAAAGGCATTCAAATTCCTTCTTGAGGGGGCTGTGTTCAGGTATTCAGGATAACACTGACCCAAAGCAGAGCTTCCTCAGGGCAATCTGAAGGTGTACTGCAGCTCTGCTGAAGCAGTGGCAGGTCTGGGTGAAGTGGCTCCAGCTGCCACCCACCCTTGCCTAAGAGGATGCTTGTTCTAACCCATGGCCAGAAGTCATCATCCTCCCTTTGTTTCTGTTTGGGGCCAGTTTCTTTCTTTAGCTGTACTGCATAGCCAAAACTCTGAAATGATCGATATTTGTTTGAAAAACATCAGTTAAAGTGGTAGATCTGAGGAGATGCTGATCTCTGGTGGGAAGGTAGGATGAGAGCAGTGAAAGGGCTGGGCTTGACAACTCCTTGGCCCAGATCAGCACTGGGTGGGCACTTGCTTAAGCAAATATTAGCATGTTTTAACTGAACCTGATGGGTTTGACTGAATCAGGTTAGGGAGCAGTCAGCTGAGCAGTTTACAGCAGGCGATTTGAGAAGGTGCCAGTTTTTCCCAGGGAGCTGGTGTTGAGAAGCTATTGCTGAACTGGGGGAGGTAGCAGTTTCACCCAGCTGAGCTCCAGCCAAAGCAGGCTGTAACCAGGTCCTTCAGCTGAAAATAAGAAATCATAGATTACAAACAAGAAAGAGACAGAGAGAAAATACAGATTTAGTGCAAAATGCTTAAATTTCAGCTTAGCAAAATTTGAAAATTGGTGAGAATTTAATAGGACAAAGATCTTTGTACCAGTATGCCTCTGGGAATGATTTGAAAAACTATCTTTTTTTGTACAGATTTTCTCTCTTTTTGTTACTACCTCAGTATTTTATAATATAAATAGACTATATAATACTACATCTATCTATAATAGTTTAAACATTTTTTAATATTATTTTACTTTTTAATTTAATGCTTTAAAATTATTTTTTATTTTTGTATAAGAAAAATAATTCCATAAATGTGTAAACTGAGGTAATTCTTTCAAATTATTATTAGTCTCAAAGAGGTGAATTTTTATTTCCCCTTTCATTATAATTCTGTTAAAGTGTCAACATGAACTACTGTGTATTAATAAGTTTAGATCATTATTTTAAGTATTTTTTTCCTCATTTTTTTAAGAGAAAACTGTTCCAACAGGAGGTGATACATATTTCTTCAACATGCAGTGAAAGGTGTGAAGCAAATTACAGATGTATTTATCAGGTTAAAAAAAAAAAAAAAGCACTTTGATTTCCTCTTTTGCTTGCAAACATTCTTGATGCTACCTGGAAAATAGCAAAAAATAAAACTAGCAGTAAAAGGAAGATGCTGTCCCATTAATGCATGTAAAATGTTCCAGGGTGCTCTTTAACAAATTTGATAGCTATATTGAACACATAAAACCCACATTTAAATGCATTTCCATTAAAAATCAGCAAAGCCATCATTTCAGTCATCTGTAATTTACCACTGCTAATTAACACAACTAGAGAAGTGTCTCTGCTTCTCAAACAGCTTTTGCTATAATGGAGTTGGACGTCACCTTTACAGCAGAGGCAGCAGGCTATGCCTGCCAGTGTAACCCACAACTACACCATATTATTTCAGATCTTGATGAAGGGCACGTTTGAAGGGACGTGGGAAGTCAGGAAAGCCAGCTCTGCCAGGCACTGCAAGCAGTGCACGTTAGCTCTACCAGCCTGGCTAATTAATTGCATTTGGGACATACCTGCCCTACTGCTGCCATCTGAGCTGTCAGCTGCAGGGACAGGCACCTCGGGCACCCGCGGCTCTTGCTGCTCGTGCGGAGAGCTCCGAACGTGTCCACTAAGGAGCTGAGCTGGGGCCAAACTGCTGTGTGTGCCCCCAGACTGCTGGCAGGTTATTAAAAGCATTTTGTTTACGCATATATACTCGCGTGCTTTAGAGAACTGTACGGACAGGTTGGTTTTTAGCAGCTGATGAATTAAGGAACAAGAGATAATCAGAGAGTCCATGCTCCTGGGATGCACCACTAGCATGCTCTTTTTGATCCAATATTACCCTCTGGTTGGCTTTATGGCAGTTGTTTTTAATTATAAGATATCTAAAGTGTAAGGTATTTTAGGATCACAAAATAATACCAGCTGCACCTCCAGCAGGCTGGACTTCTGATACACTACCTTGCTTTTTTTTCCTCCCTGAACCCAATTCTGCAGCGTTATCTCAGCAGACCAATACATGAGTGAGTCTCCCTTTTTCTTTTTAAGTGGTGCCTTTCCGATATTGTGACAAGCAATCGGTAAAAAACATAGAACTGATAAAAGAAGAAGAAAGTAATTACAGAGAAGCCTGCTTCATCCTTTGCTGTTTTACCAGAACAAACAAAATTGTTTCGTGAGCTTGAGAAAGAACTTTTTGATTCCTGAAAAGCAGATTTAGAACAAAGTAGGAATCACTGCATTAGGCACACATTACTACAAGAGAAATGGAACCTGCACCATGCTATAAAACTCAGCTTTTTGTTTATAAAATTTTGCTGTTTCTTAGCAGTAACAGTTAATTAATCACTCAGGGAGTCTGACCAAGACCTTTTGGGTTGTTGTGTTGCTAATCAGAATGGCAATACGTCTGTCTGCACCACATGGCACAGCTCCAGATTGCCTGTCATAGTCTCTTGCCTGGGTAGCTTCCCAAATCTTCCTTTTCTAACCAAATTTAGGAAGACAATATTTAACAAGCAGCATTTGCATGATCTAAGTTTTCAGATGTTCAGATGTTCCCAAGAAAATCTGGTATCCACATCCTTTTACAGAACTTGTGAACACTTTAAGCAAAACAGTCCTTAGCTGCTGTGTCCTGAAGGGAACTGAGCCGCTTGGATAGGTCACGTATTTTTTCCTCACCTACTTCTGTCCAAAGACAGCCCAGCTAAAATAGCCCTGAAATGGTTCAGATTAGCTCAACTGCCTGTCCACTACAGGAGATGAGAGCAATTACAGATTTATGTTATAATTAAAAGCTGACTTGACTATGACTATGTGGCAATGTCTTAAAAACTAAGCAGCACAGTTTAGCTCAAGTAGCTGAGCCCTCAGATGCTTTGGCAGTGGTGTGGCTTTCTGAATCTAGTAGTGACATCAGTGTTGCTACTGGGCATTAGAAAAGCTGTTTCTTGTTGAGTCATTTCTCATTCCTCATCCACTGTTCTTGCCTTTCTAAGGACATCTTGGACCAAAATCCCTACTCATTGCACCATCTTCTTGGTGCAGTGGAAAGTACAATCCATTTCTTAGGACTTGTGTCTGTAGATACACAGAGGAGGAAGGAATTCTGCCTCTAATGCCACACTGATGCTAGTGTACTTAGAGGTCGTAGTTCTTCCAGCTCTGTTTCATAACCCATGAATTCCCACCACAAACACACATCATCCTGTGTTTATGAGGTGGCAGCAGCAGCAGCTCCCACGATTTCAAAGCCCATTGACTTCTTGGTTTCGTTTTATCTGCTGCTTTGTACTTCTGAAGGTCTCCAGGGACTGATGTCATTGTTCACAGCAAAGGCTGCCTTGTTTTCAATTTTCTGTTGCACAAAATGTCAGTGTGGGAGACCCTGTGCTTGCCTGGTGCTGCTGTGCAATGTACCAGGGGGCTGCAGCAAGGAGCCTGCTGCAAGCTGGAGGGGCTCACCCACGGCAGGACCTGGCAAAGGAACAGCCCCAGCGATGGCCACTTTGCACTGACACATATCGTTTCACCCAAGACACTGCAGAACAATGGCTTCTTTGGACTTTTTTGTTTCTTTAGCTGGTTTATTCTAGAAATTTGATCTATGCAAAAGAAAAAAAAAGTAGACAAAAAGAATTCTGTTGAAGCTAACCAATGGTATTCTAGCTTTAACAGAAAATGAGTGCTTGCTGGACTGCTGACAGCAAATCATGTATTCATTGAATTTAGCTCTTTTATATTTCCTGGTTGCCAATAAAACAGATGATGACAGTAAAATCTAGAAATGTATGTGTTGCTCATTTGCAAATCAGTAAAAGAGTATTTTATGTGGGTAGACTACTCAGAGACTGATCCGACCATGAACTCTATAGTGCAGGACTGCTTGCAAGTTCTAAATTATTGTGATTTTTACCAGAGACACAGGTACTTTGCATTCTTTTCATGAAGTGGTAAGTATTAATTTCAGGAGTAGGGCCTGATGCAGATGAGTGTAGCTGGAGAATCAAACCTAGTTGACAGAAAGATATGCTGAAATTCCAGAAATTGATAAAGGAACACTCATTTTCCAAGATTGCTTTTTGAATTATGCTTCATTTAAGTGATTTTTAAAGTGTTAAATGCTTAACTTCTAACAACATGACTACAGCACCTACTATAAATGCAATGTTTAACATTGCTGTTAATAATGCAAGAAGCGTGCTATTACTGGTGTGAGTGTCGATGGGATGTCTGTTGCTGAGATTTTTCAGAACTGGCTAGATAAAAGCCTCTGGGGAACAATTTAACTATGGATGATCTTGCCTTAGCACCGAGGAGGACTTGGGAGGTCTCTGTTTTCTGGGAGCCTCTCTGCAGAGAGGAGTTTTATATACAATAGGTCAGATAACATAAAGCTTGGATGTGATGGTCCAAGAAAACTATGTTTAAATTATTAGTATTAAAGTCAGCCTGGAGAGTCCAGTTGGGCTTAGCATCTGCAGGATGACAGCAGATTATTCAAACAGAACAAAAGCTGGGCCCTGCTCCAGTGAATTCAGTCTTATTCTAAGGCCCTTTGCAAAACTCTTGATGAACTTTTCATCCCTTTGTAAAAAAACATAAAAATAAATCAACTTGGTCAATGAAATAGGATGAGTTATGTGTGTAAACTAATAGCTAATACTGCCATTTGAAGGCAATATTGTTATCAAATACTACTGCTGTTTTGATACTGTATGTCTCATGCTGCAGTTATATATATTTAATACTGATCTATCATGTTAGGAAATGTGCATATGGCACTAAATACATTGACCGAGATTTCTCAAAAGCATAATTTTCAATAGAGTCCTTAAAAAATGCAGTCTGAAATCATTTAGCTGCTCCTGGCTTGGAAAAAGGGACAGACTTTTTGTTTCATGGAAGATTAATGTATAGTCAGAAGGAGGAGAGTGCTTATATTTGGATCATTCTTCACAAGCAAACGGCTGACTCTGTTTCACAGTGATTGCCTTTGTTTGATAAATAGTTCCTGGTTGAAATGGAATATGTAAATATTTAGGAACATAAATAACTCAGTCATGGTAATGACTTGTAGACAATGATCTATCAATGCCATTATGGAAATTTGTGTTCAGCATCATAAACAAAAGCTAAACCATATAACATGGGAGGGAATTTCTGTTTAAGGATTCCAGGAAGCAAAAGTTTTTATGTGTATGCTGCAGACTAGCCCAAATTTCTGAAAGTGAGGTACCGTGAAAGAAACAGTTTCTACAAATATGTTACTTAGCTTGGCCAGACCTGCCCTGAGGTATGGCTGCAAGAGTAGGGAATAGGGATAAGCCTGTAACATAGGAGCGATATCAGATGGGCAAAGAACTGCTCCAGGGAGAGATGATAATAGGTGGTATCAGCTTAGTGGGAAGGAAGTCCCATGAGCATCTGATGGTTAGAGCTGACCTAGGACAGTGAAGCCAAACTATGGGCAAAAGGAGCACAGAGGTGGACTTGGGTATCTGCCAAAGAACAGGATGGCTTGTCAGGCCAGGGAGGTGGCTTGCACTTCTCCGTGGAGGGCACAATGTCATGGGGCTGACAATGAGACTTCTGCAGTAATCCTCCACTGGAAACAAGATGAAGGAGACAAGTATTTTGGGCTGAGGCTGATTGAGAGCTGCTGCTATGCTGTTGCTGTGAAAAGGCTAGGGCTGGCCCAGAAAAATCCCCAGACATCCATTAGGGATAGAGATCAGAGGTATTGCAGGTCCTTGTGAAACCTGCATACAAATTTAATCACTCATGCATAAGAAATTCAGAGAAGAGGGGCAAAGAGTGTTTAAAACTCTGATTTCAGTTTTCTAACTTATGGATATTCTGTGAATTGGCTGCATGGTGACCCTGCCTTCTCCCATTTCTTAACTTCTTGCCCTTGATTGTGTAAATGTCAGAACATTTTTAACGCAGGTTTTGTTTATTTATTTATGTTTTGGGTGGAAATGTATGCAATGTCTTTAAATGCATGTTACCATCTGGAAACAGGGGTGAGAGCCAAAAAAACCCAGCTGGCTCTCTTAAAAACTCCAGCTAGGGCTTTTCAAATCATATCAAGGTTTACTTACTTGTAGGACACACAATTGTTGAATATTGTGAAGCACATGGATCCTGTGAAATAATGAACTTTGAATTAATGTTATAGGTTCTACAGGGATACTGAAATTCAAGTGGCC
>NW_008592899.1:93460-101572 GCF_000691845.1 Merops nubicus | reverse complement strand
GCAGCAGGCTGCATCCACTGGGGTCAGAAAAGTATCACTGATTGAGTGTGACCTTCAAAGATAACTGGTTATGCTTGGAATGTACTTTCACACTTCCAAGAGTCACTGAGGACTCTTTTTCTTGTCAATAACTGTTCTGTTTCCACTTCTCAACTAAAATTAACAGAGTACCCTACAGATATATACAACTCCCTGAAGAAAGCAGGGGTTTTTTTTACCTTCTTGTTCTGAGAATGCTATCATCAGAATATATGAAGTGCCTTAAAATATCACAACTACTTAATTCAACAGAACAGATAAATGACAGCAGGAGGAAAACAGCATTTACTTCAGCTTGTCTTAAAATTATGTCTGCATTGTTTGACAGAAACTGTATACATTATTTGGAAAATCCCATAGCCAAACAAAATATAAAGAATATAACTTACAGTACTGCACTGCTAGAATAACGCTGCTTGAAATGGGTCACTGTGATGGTTTTTGACTTACTAGAGCTCAAGCAGTTTAGATAAAAACTAGGTCTCTTCAGGTTCAGAGGTGTATCTTTTTGTGCAGCAAAGGAATATATCTTTCTTTTTCTGTAAAAGCAATTTTTAACTTCAGCTGGTTGCTAGTTTATTCATGTGCCATGTTGCCTTTCCTCTCCAGTGAAGGCAATGGGTGCTGACCTTCGAAATACGGCCACATGCTGTAGGAGACAGTGGAGGATGTATATATACAGTACTCTTCAGGAATTTCTGAGCTTTTTCTACCTGTGCCTTTATTTTTCTTCTCCTCTGAAGGGAATGAGCAGCTATGAGTTCAAATAGCCAGTTTCATTTGCTCTCCCCACCTACACTGTTTGCACAAAGCTTCTTTTCTTTTTTCCTTCACATCTGTGATAACCTTAATAAGGAACCCCTGCATTAGCAGAAGGAGCTGTAATAAAGCTGCTCCAGACAAAAATTAATTAAAACCCCAGCTTAAAACATCTGATTAATGCTTATTTATTGCAAACTTCCTCCCCAAATAGGAGCAGAATTATGGTGTTGGCCAGAGAAAGCGCATCATGAGGATGAGGATGCGAGATGTCTTGCTGGAAGTATTTTTACCAAATAATTTACCATGCTTTTCCTCCCTGTCAAATGGCAGCCTCTGGTTTCCTCCAGGATTTGTGAAAAGCCTGTGCAGCAACATAGCCTGAGTTGTACTTTTGATTGTACTGTATATGAACATGACCAAAACTAGTCGTGCCAAAGACAAGAGGGTGAAGTCACAGCATTCTTGCCATTTTTGGAGTCCCAAACCTCAGGGTTTAGAGGCAATTGATTCTTGGCTAACTACAAAGTCAAATATAAAGCTCTCAATGTCTGCAGTGAGTTCTGACTGTATTTAAATGCAATTTTACCAAAAGTAATAAATATTATTTTTATCAGTCATATTTATATTACCATAGTAATTGAGTGTATTAACATCTTCAGTGTGTCAATCCTTACAAGACCTCCAAAACATGAGGTCAGTTTATTTCTATTATACAGATGGACAGTCAATGCCAAGGGGCTGCTTGTCCTAAGTGTCAGAGGATGCCTGTGTGGTCTTTCACAGACATCAAGAAGCAAACTTGCTGAGCCATCTGGATGCAAGGCAGCTCAGATCAGAAACACAGTAGTTATTCAGGAAGATTTAGCCTCCTAGCAAGGAAGAGCTCAAGCACAGCACCAAGCTGGTATATACAGCTGAGTTAGAGCATGAGCTATGTTTGTGTGCAGGATCCCTCTGTTGCCATAGATAAACTTCTCTGTGCCCAAATTTTGAAAATCTGTGTAATCCCAGGCTCCTTCAGACCTCAGTTGTGGAATTAGCCTGAATCTTGTGAGGTAGCTGTGACTGCATCTTCACCACCTACAGTCTGTGTTTCCTGTGGTTTAAAATGTAGGTAGTGCAGTGCTGGAATAGGCTCATTCTGTGCACTGCAAGCACAAGGGATCCTAATCTCACCAGGAGACTCTCAGCACTGCCCTCTGTGCAAACGAGGCACTGATGCTGGACCTGTTGGCACAAGCTACATCTCTGAGAGGAGGAAAAAAAATCTGCATTTTGCAGATAATTAATTTTTTTTTAGGAGTAAGAACAATAACCCATACTGGGCAAGGAAAGACATTATTTTCTGGGCAAACTCCCTTTTGGTTTCAAAGGAGAATGAGACTTAGCACTCAATGGGATAGCAATCGCTATATTTTCATTGCTTATGAAGGCAAGGAAGAACAGCAGAAGATGAAAAGTGGTGAGGAGTATACAATGTGAAGCTAACCAAACCTCAGCTAAAATATATTTAAGTATAAGATCCAACATGCTACCAAGAGATGAAATGCAGCAAATCACTGCACAGAAGAAATCTATCAAAGGAAATTATAAGGCACAGCATTTGAAAACAAGCATGTTGGGTGAGAGCTGAGCAGGAGTGAAAGAGGTTTTCCTCTGTATTTGCTGTCTAAGATTTTTGCTGTATGTAACCATATGTGGGCAACCAAGCAACAAGGGCCACATCTGTGGGGGTCACTCAAGATTGCAAGGGAGACAAAGTAGAGTGATTTTTAAAACCGTCTTTTTCAGTCAGCAGTGGTCTCTGCCAAAGGGACACTCTCCTCCAGGATGAAGAACAGATCTTCACTTGGTTGTCCAGGGGAGTGGCAAAGACCCCAGCAGGGAGCTGATGTCACTGCCCCTGGCTTAGGGATCAGTCTCCTCTGTCAGCACAAAGCCTGTTCTTTGTAGAAAAACCTCTGTGCCCATGCACAGAAAAGTCCGATACGAATATCCTATGTGGCTGTTCCCCTGCTTTTACTCTTTGTCTTCCTAAGTATAGGGGGTTTTGTGAGGTTATAATGCTACCACAATTGATGGTGAGGTTTCAACCTATGCAGGTGCTGCAGCTCATGCTAATTTAAGTGTTGAGGGTATTGACAGCTGCAAAGCCTGATGTAGGATGTAACTGAGAAGAAGCCTATGATGTTCAGGTTTCCTTTCAGCTGGCATATGTCTACCCTTGATATATCTAGAGATGTCATGTTGTCACAGACTCTTTCTGTATGTTTCCCTTTGCTGCCTTGCATTTTCAGTCCTAAAACAACCAGCCATTCTCTAGAGGGTCTCTGCCTAATATTGAGCACCAGAAGTGGAAGCATGAGTTGTGCAGGGAAGGGAAGATGAAGAGCAGTACTGAAAAGAGTCTAAAATTTTCTCGTGTAGGATAATCCCAAGTGTTAAAAGATTCCTTTTTCCCCAGAATGACAATTTCTCTATTAAAAAAATATGTTTGTATTGTTTTTCTTTCTTATTTTTTTTTTAAATGTCATGAAATCAATTCTATCCCATTTGCTCTATTTGTTTCTATTGTGAAAACAACTGTTGTGTCTCATCTATCAAGACAAGGTGCTTAATATTGCTTTCTTTAGCCATCAGGGATGGCTTTTTTTTTCCGTTGCCTTTGCTGCAGAGAGCTGACCAAATTTCTGATGGATTTAAACAGGCAGGTGTGTGTTTTGATTGTTCAATTCACACTCTCGTATTTATAGTTTCTGTTAGACTAATAATGAATCTTTGAAGAAGCCCATCTGTTAAGCTGCACAGCCACAACTTTGATGACTTTAATTTCTTTTGGATTGCTGTATTCTCAGCTGCACAATGAAAGACATCTTTTGATCAGTCTGCAGCATTATAACTTCTTATTGTGCTTACAAATGTCCTGATTTGTATGCTTGTGGTGCTTAGGTTCTGCATTACAGAGTAACCAGCATCACACATTCACCTGAGACCAGCTGACTTAAAAACAGGTGAAAGAGTTTGGGTGAAAATCCCTTCTGATGGCTAGGCTGTTCTTGCCTCAGCCAGCTGACAGGAGTGGCACTTGGTAAATTTTCACTGAGATTGAGTAAAATGTGGCATGAACTGTCTCATAAGGACATGAAAACATGTCAAAGACAAAAAAATTACAAAATTGCTGCAGCTGGAAGAACAAGTATGCATTGCTGAATCATGGTCAATTTGGTGCCTAGCAGCTCCCAACTCAGGTTCTTTTCTGCAAAGCTGCTTTCCAGCTGGCTGTCCTTCAGCCCATACAGGTGCATGGGGTTATTTCTCCCCAGGCAGAGTGTTTTACATTTCTCTTTATTAAATTCCATGAGATTCTTTTCCTGTTGGCCCATTTCTTCAGCCCATCGAGATCCCTTTGAAAGGCAACACAAACCAAATCACTTGGACCCAACTTCCCTCCAGGTCTGTACCCTGTGGGACTCTTCCAAGAAGGTCCCTGAACTGGGCAAAATGAGGGCCAGCTGCTAACCTTTCTTTTAGATGTACACAGTTTAGGCTGTGTAAAAGGTTTAGATTCAACTCTATTTAGAAGTCCACAAAATGCTAGATAACAGCTCCAGGAATATTAGTCACAAGTCTCCTGGAAGAGGGCTCAAGAAATTAATTTTGTTCCTGTTGTCATTGGGTCTGCTTCTAAATTCCTGACTTGTTTTTACTGTCTTTTTGTCAGGCAGCTGCCAAACAATTCAATGTCTGAAGAACTGGCTCGTGTGGTGAAGTCTGATATTGGACCAGGGTGAGAAACTGGGGAAAGTGTTATGTGGAAGCCTGTGGGTTACTTGGGAAAAATTAGGTTATTTGCACTATGTTGCAAAAAGGCAATCATAAAATAGGAAAATAGGCTTAGTTAAAATTGATGTTGTTTTGACTAAGCAAAGGTAGATTGCAGGAAAAATTTAAACTGAATACTTTAGATCCATACATTTCCAATTTGTTTTTACATTTCCCTAAAGTAAATCAGAAGAGGATTAAACCCCAAGGAAATGGGATGAAAACATTTTGGTTTAGTATCCATTAGATGTTTTAGTTGACTGGCAAAGAATTTATAGTGGTTTTGCTGAAAAAAAAAAAAAAGTTTTCTTAACTTCTTCTGTTTAGTTAGGAATAAAAAAAAAAATCATTCATTCCTAAACTTCTAATTTTTCTTAAAAAAGTGGGGATGGCTGAAAAAAGGAATCAGATATTTATGAAAAATATCACAACGATTTTTCGTTCGTTTTTTTTTTCTTTTTTGTTTGTTTGTTTTTAACTTGGAAATATTAAAATGCTGATGTGATACAGATCTATTTCACTTTAGGAGGGCTTAGATTTTACTGTGATGAGCCCTACAGAGATAAAAGACTTGGAAAGATGAAAGATAATAGAGTTTTTCACAGGTTAAAAAAAAGCCATAGTTCTAGTACAGGGAGTGTGGACTTGCAAGATGTGTGTGAGCTTAAATGTGATCAGTTTGTTAAAGAAGACTGTCAAGTGAAGCATAACAACTACAGTGTCAGAGCTGGAAAAGAGATTCCTTCTCTGTTGTACTCCTTACCAATGAAGAAATGCTCTGTGCCACTATCAGACCATTTGTTGCATTATACAGTCTAATTTTTACTGAATATTCTCTTACTTCCTTTGGGACACCAACAAACTGACTAATCCCCATGTCCCCATGACTTTTGCCTTAAAAGTCATCTCTGACTTTCCTTTCTTCCGTTAGTTATAGTGCTAATGATTCATCTCCTCTGTTTATATAATGTAAGTCTACCCAGCTAAATTTGTAGGGTCATTTATTAGGGAGTTCTGCTTTATCAAATGGAGTTAAGCATGGTTCAGCAGGTGATTCTTTTCAGTGGTGTGAATTGGAGAAACCTGTCAAATCCCTCAGATTCCATCTCTGCTAAGTTAAAGTACAGCATCTTTATTTCTTAATATTTTGAAATTCCTTTTCAAACAGATCATCTGAAAAATAATTTGAAACTCAGGATTTCTCTATCTTATGCCTATGAAAGGTATAACCTGTCCAGATGATGCTTATACAAGGTTCTTTTCCCGAAATTATTTTTCATTGAGGAGTTTATCTGAGATGTTCAAGAAACACAAAGTTACTTTGTATACCTTGTTCCTTTTTTTTTTATTTTTTTCTGAGCACTTTCCAAATTATCTTTATACAAGACTTTCCTCACTAATTATGTTATCCAACAGAGCTATATTCTGTAATTTCCAGCTCTACGTCAATGCATGTATTTTACCTCTCCAACCCTTTCAGGCACTGTCTCTTCTCTCCCTTATGTTCTCAATCACAATTTGACACATAAACTGACTTCCACACACATCTGGATGCACACACACTGCTGACAACCTACATGTCCATCAGCTTTTCCTATTGCTGATACTAAAAATCTTAGTGTTGCTGTGATTTTTCTCATTTGCACATTTTCTGTCTTTGCAGTTGAAGTTGCAGTCATTTCCCCTTATCCATGAAGTATGAGGTATTTTTCTTTGGCCTATCTTTTAGTAACTTTTATTACCTGTTGTACTCTCTATGCTGGTGGGAGAGTGGGAAATAAATAGACAGTTGAGCATTGGGATTCCCTGACTTCTGTTCTAAGAAGGTGTAGAGATGGAGGAACCAACACAGAACCCAGTAACCAGAGCCCTAAAGGAGATCTTGAGACAGGAGGCTTCAGATTCTTGTTAAAGCAGACTTTGTGTCTGGCCAGGCACTTAATCCACCAGAGGCTTAGTTCCCAGGATGAAAAATGAAGGCTTTGGGAGTCTCAGTACTTCACACTGCAGAAATCTTGGTTCATGAAGAGTGATGGAAAGTGTAGGGTACTCAGCACTGCCTGTAACACTTTTGGGTGTATGAGCTCTAGCGGCTCAAGACCCAAATCTTGAATGAAAGAGAGAACAACAGGGGCATGTAATCACTCTCTAGTCTCTGGTCTAGAAAAGTCCTGCAATGGAAGCAAGGAGTCTTATCGTGTTGTTTATCACTCCCAGAGATGCAATGGTTCTTCTAGAAGAGTTTTAAATTTTTCTAGGATATATTTTACCTGGTTCCATTGCTCAGTTTTGACAACAACAAAGGGAGAAAATTATAAAATCTTTGTTGAGAACAATGTGTCTCTAAGTGACACATCAGAAATTCAGTGACGTGCTTTAGCTTTAGCAGAGCTCTTGCTCAAGTCTCACCTCAAAGTTAGACACCTGAAGACCAACCTTATAGCTTCTCAGGATCATGAAAAATACAAGGAAAAATTGGATGGGTCCACTTTCAGAGAGGGTCTGCTTCTCTGGGCTGATTTTATTCATAGTTCTTACTTCGAGGGAATTAGATTCTTTGTGAAATGGGCTGCTATGAGCAATATATAGTGCATATATATATATCTATATATCTTCAGCCTGGTGCTCTGATCCAGATAACAAGTGAAGACTGCACTTGCCCATTGGTATGGTTTATCACCTGATGACAGAACAGCCTGAATGTCTAGTCTGAATTTTCACAGGTGTTTAAGAGAACAGAAACATCCAAACTCCAAATCAACTATATGGAGTTCTTATAAAACATAAAAGTTGGTGTCAGATGCAAAAAAAATTGGTTTTTTGCCATCTCCTCTCTGCTGCCGTCTTTTAAGAATTTCTTTTAGAGGGCTGTTCTATGGATAATTAATTTTTCTGTAGCTATAGGGTTGCTACTATTTAGCTTTTTTTTTTTTTTTCCCCCTAAGAAAATAGCATCTCAGAAGGTCCTTATGGACCCAAATGATTCAATGACCTCTTTAGTAAAGCAGTGTTCAAATCTGCAGCATTCTGAAACTAACCTAGTAATGTTAAAATGTTTATATTTGATTCAGCATCAACAGTGTCTTTGGCAACATAGAGGGAGCAAAAGCCAAGTGGGTCATGTACCTGAAACTTTATAGTTGGATCCAGCCAGACACAGAATACATCTATGGACTATTAAAAAAAACCCAGAAAACCAAACCAAAACAAAGAACAACAGTCAGATCTTTGGCTGGTGTAAGTCAGTGCAACTTCATAAAACCATCCATTATACCCTTTCTTTGAGAACTTGACTCATTTTCACCCTCTGTCAATGTCAAGAAGTGAACCTGATACCAAAGGAAAAAGAATTTTCTGGCTTGAAAAGTTTTCTTTCTAATTGACTGAAATTTTCATCCTGTTGGGCAAATTAATTTTTTTTTTTTGTAAAATATGAATCCACTTTTTTAGCAAATGTGAAGCTTATTAAAGCTCTACTAGCTTCAGCAG